>NC_068984.1:82053722-82058569 GCF_001194135.2 Octopus bimaculoides
ATATATATATATATATATATATATATATATATATATATACATATATACGACGGGTTTCTTTCAGTTTCCGTCTGCCAAATCCACTTACAAGGTTTTGGTCGGCCCAAGGCTATAGTAGAAGACTAAAAATAGTAGGGTGTGATGTGAAAGAAATTTCATTGTTATTTCTAGTAGATCAAGGGACCGTGTTAAGATTCACTCATTTATTCATATACTTATAATACAACTGGTGGAGGGTTAGTTTTTATGCATGTAGCAGAGTGTTCTTTAGTTAGATTACTTCTACATATTTTTTAGCTTGAATCAATGATGCTGAAATATATTTTAATGTTAGCCTATTAACCTAGTTGTGAAAGAAATATGAATATAAACACATTCCTCCTATGCTTTTGATGTTTTGAAAAATGAGATGCAGATCTCTTGATGGGCCATTTTTATGGTTTGCTGACTGCACCTCAGAGAAGATGTTCCTAGTTTTCTTTCTTAATTAATAGCATAGACTCTTCAACTGCTATATAAAATATTCACAAATTAGACTATCAATGTAGCGGGTAGCTTCCTTTGTAATTTCAATGGCTTGTCGTTAATCAAACAATACATATTTTTTGCACAACAAACATTAAGCAGAAGTTCTGAAATAAATTTAAATATTAGAAAACTTAGCTGTGAGAGAAATATAAATGTAAGCTTAGTCTTCTTTTGTTTTTGCTGAGTGGGATAGTCACTTAAGGAGATTTACTTTGAATGAATTTCTTTGAGAAGAAGCAAGAAATTCTTGGTAGGAATCAAATCTATAGAAAATTTTTTGGAATATATGTTTATAGCCGCTACAACTCTTTTCTATTGGTTCCTCCTCCTCCTGCAAATAAACTAGGTGGTAAACAAAGTGACTTAATGGTCACTGGTTCCTAGATGAAAAAATATTTCCCCTTAGTACCAAATAGAAATATATTAGTGGAGTGTGGGTGGGTGGATAATGTTGTAGACAATGGATAATGTTGTAGAATGGCTGGTGGCACTAAACAAAAATCAAGCAAAGTACTATGTACTACATCTAATCATAGACTTATGAAATTTGCTACTAGATTTGAGTTAAAATTTCATAGCAGCTAATAGATGAAAGAAAACATGATGGTGCTCCAGTATGGCCACAGCCTTTAGGGCTGAAATGTATAAAAGAATAGTAAATTATGTAGGTGGAGTATCAAGGATAGTTTTGTGGAAACATGCAAGGTAGTGGTCCATGGCTTGATGACCTCTTGATGTGTCAAGATCATTGACCTGAAGTTCCTTTTTTCCAGTCAATGATTTACTTGCATCAGAAAGTTGTCAGTGTGACGCTCTGAGACAAGAACAGCATTTGAAGGAAAATCATTACACTGGAATATATTTTTGTTGACTTTATTTTATCTGAAGCTTGTGTTTGCAATGACTTGTAAATTTTAAAAACATGTATTTATATTTCTTTATCTACTCTTGTAATTACTCTTTTAAAGCAATCATAACTGCATTTAAAACATAAATCCAAAGAAATTTTTGAATGAAAGAATTGTTTTTAAAATTACAGCGGGGTGCTTTTTTGAAACTCCATTTTTCTTTACATTTTCTTTTTTTTGTTTTTTTTCAAGTGCAGCCTTGTCAGATAACTTTTAACTTTAGTGTAACTTTCCAACATAAGAATGCTCCGTGCCACTGTCATAGTTAAGTTAGTATTTATATACCTCAAAATGTGAAGTACATTGAAAAGCTAACCAGAAATAAATATGCAATGATGAAAAACAATATCAGTCATTAATTATTTAGGTAAATGAAGGAGACAACTCCAGATATGTTTCAGTTTTACTGTAAGCTCCTTAGCTGATGAAAGAATCTCTTGAGTAAATGTACAAGCTTCTACACAGTTAGATTAGTAAAAAAGAATTATTTCGAGAGTACATATCAGAGAGATGCCCTCCTCATAAACTGTTTTGCTTTATTACTATTCTTGTTATAGGGTGATGGTTGTCAGAGTTAGTAGTGCAAGAGACAGTGCATCATGGTATTTAGTTACATCCCTTTCATTCTAAGTTGATTAAACTAAGTCAAGAACTGAGGATGAATATTATTGACTGTTCCCCAAAATAAGTAGTCATATTCCTATATTAGGGATCATTATTACTATTCTTGTGTTTTTTTTTTCTCTTCTCAAGGTCGCAATGCTGGCAACTCTCAAACACAAAAACATTGTTTCCTATTTCGAGTCTTTTGAAGGTAATTTTTTGTTTTCTTGACTTTTTATTTATATTTTATTTTTAATGTGATGGCTGAATATAAATTTATAATGATTACTTAGTTAAATTATTGGAATATTAACAGTGACTGCTGTTGTTCAGTTCTTTCTCAGCCCTAATCAATCAAAATTGTGATCAAAAACATTCCTCCCATAACCATTCTAGGACAAGTAATGGTAAGTGCTGAGGTCAGATCTTGAGAAGGGCTTCACAGGCTAGAATGAGAAGATTGGGTGCAGCTGTTTTGATGCTGATGATTTGGCATCGCTGACTGGATATTCAGTCTGTTTTGGTGCTAGATGCTAAAATACACATACATGTATGCTGAAATATACACATACAGATAGAAAGAGAGAGGCATGACAATTTATTAATTGAACATGCTTGACATGAATGCTTTACCTCTTCTCATACGCATAGAGAAATATGCTTATACACATAAACAGAGAGAGAGAGAGAGATGGGGAGAGAATGAGAGAAACATTAAAATATCTTATGCCAAATAAGCAACACCAAAACAAGTGCCAAACTATCTCTAACCCTTCACAGACAATAATGGTGCAGGATCTTGAAAGAGATCCAGGTGACAACTGAGAGAACTAGCCATTAGGTATGGCTGAAAAGGAATGATGTAACTTGGTTGGAGAAGTGAAGATCTCAAAATGGACTTAAAGCTGTATACCAGTCGAACATGAGGTGGGGCCTCACATCAATGAGGATGTGCTGGTGCATTGTAAAGCTGTCAAGATGAAGGCCTCAAAATGGTGCACATTCTTTCCTGATGACACATGAAACCTACTAGCATTTGGTATGCAGAGTTTTCAACTGTCTACACTTGCACAAGCAAGCTGTTTCCAGATCTCTATACAACAGATTTATCCAATCCATGTCAGCGTTGAAGTGCAGCATATATGACGACGACAACACTGCCATTGACTCTGCAATAGCAGAAACAGCAATAATAGTAGTAATAGTTCAAATAGTAGAATAAATGTAATACTGAGCAGAAGGAGGAGGTAATAAGAGACACTGTGCAAACATGCAAACACAAGTAGTAATAGGTGAGATATGTACATTAAGTTTTAGGTTGCTATTTGCTGAAAAACCCCTTATGATGCACAAAGTTTGTCTTTTGTCTCACTGATATGAATGTTGTTGCTTTTTATGTTGTTATTTTCATTATCAATAACACAGACCTTTTGTTTTGCAGAACCCTTTGTGTATCGTCTTTTGTTGTCCTTTAATGTTTTGATTTATATTAGCCCTTGTGGCCAATAAAAAGAATTAATTATTATTATTATGATTATGATGATGATGATGATGGTGGCAACGACAATGATGACGGCAACGGCGATGATGATGACATTTAGGTTTATCATTTCTAAAAGTAAACTTGGCAGTCATTATGAAGTGTCTACCTTGTTTGTCCTTGCTTTATCATGTGTGTGCTTATTTATGAAACATGAATTATTTACTTTTAAAAGTAGTAAAACAGCCTGTGCACATCAATGATTCATTGAATAAATTAATCATTTTTAGTATAACGCATTGTAGAACAAGAGGTAAGCTTTTAGTGTGTTGAGTTCCTGACCTGATTCTGATTTCCAATGTAGCTGTCTTCTATTGCAAGTGCCCTTCAGAAAGGTACATACATATCTTCTCTATAAATCTTAAATAAGTGTATCTGTATAAGAAATTAATATTTTATTCACCTTGTGCAAGTCTGATTAAGTCAATTATTTGACTGTCTATAATCAAAAGTATCAATTCAGTGGTGATCAACCTTATTACATTTTGGAGAGAGGAAAACAGATGTTGCAACATTCATGCTTTTCCCAGGTATTTAGCTATGCAAATAAAGGGAAATATTACAATTGAGAATTGAAACAAGTTCATATATTTGGCTTATTGATGCTTAACCTTCTATACAATGTATATCCTTGGCGCTTAATTTAGGATATATATATCATCATCATCATCGTTTAACGTCCACTTTCCATGCTAGCATGAGTTTGATGATTTGACTGAGGACTGGCAAACCAGATGGCTACACCAGGCTCCAATCTGATCTGGCAGAGTTTCTACAGCTGAGGCCCTTCCTAACGCCAACCACTCCAAGAGTGTAGTGGGTACTTTTTACGTGCCACCAGCACAAGGGCCAGTCAGGCGGTACTGGCAATGGCCACACTCAAAATGGTGTTTTTTATGTACCACCTGCACAGGAGCTAGTCCAGCGGCACTGGCAACGACCTCGCTTGAATGGTTTTTCACTTGCCACCGGTATAAGTGCCAGCAAGGGGACGCTGGCAACGATCACGCTCAAATGGTGCTATTTACATGCCACCGGCACGGAAGCGAGACAGCTGCTCTGGCAATGATCACGCTCAGACGGTGCTGTTAGCACTCCACTGGCGCAGGTGCCAGTCATCGAATTTGGTTCAATTACGATTTCGATTTCACTTGCCCCAACAAGTCGTCGCAAGCAGAGTTTAGTGTCCAATGAAGGAAAGGTATGCATAAGTAGGCTGGCTACACCCCTGGCAAAGGCCACGGATTATGGTCTCACTTGGCTTGCAG
>NC_068984.1:82058579-82065964 GCF_001194135.2 Octopus bimaculoides
ATGGAGGTTATGAGAGGTAATGGCGTCACAAAGACCCAAAGGTGTCAGGTAACGCTGAGTAAATGCTATGGATAGACCATAGTTATGCTCCAGGTTCGGTGATTATGCGAATAAGGAGTCCAACGTAGATCATATATCAGCATGTGTATATATAAAAAATTTTCAGAATGAGATAAAGATCCAAGGCTGTGAAAGATTTTAGAACATTTATAAATGGAAGGTCTTACAGATGTTTCGGGGATATTTTATATATCCCTTCATCGGAGACAGTGTGAGAAAATGGTTAAGCAATAGTTAATTTAGATAAGATATGAAATAGAGAGTGAAGTGAAGGAATGAAAATAGATGTGAGATATGCATGGATATTGCATCTGTAGATCCATTATTTAGGCAGAATGGTAATCCTAAAAAAGTGACCTTGATTCAATAACACTGTTTACAAACTCTATACTTGGAATAACCAATTTTTAAATACTATTGGAACTTGCTCACAATATTGTGTAGTCGACAAATCAAAAACAAACAGTGTGCATGTGCAAAATTAAAAATATAAAATGACGACAATTTACCCATCGCACCCTGTATATCTACAACATACACACAAATACATACTGATTTTTGCTTAGGCATAGCAGTACTAATGACCTGTCAGAATTCAATACACATATGCTTCAGAATAAAGCATTAGACAAGTACATTGTGTAATGTGAATTAATTGAATGACAAGGGAGCAACAATTATATTATCAACTTCATTAGGTTACAGTTTTTTCAGCTATAAGAAGCAATGCACCTAGAGCTCAATGCTTGTGCATCATCTTATAACATCTTCAGAGCCTTTAAAATTTTTTTTAAGGCTATGTGAAAGCTATAAAACGATGCACAAGCACTCAGCTCTGGGTGCATTGCTTTATATAGCAGAAACAGCTTTAAGCTAATGGAGTTAATTACTCAATTCCTGTTACTCTGTCATTCACATAATTCACACACACATGCGTGCATGCGTGCGCGCATTTATTATTTCATTTCTCTTTCTGCATCTTCTTCATTGTAGAATAAACCTTGATATCATATCTAGAACTTCATATCAATTTTTTATCTTTTCTGTTAATTATATTTTTGTTTGCTTCTAGAATCTGGTCGGCTCTATATTGTTATGACATATTGTGAAGGAGGTAAGTTCTGTAGTAGTTTGGCTTTTTTTTCAATCTCACCAATAATATAGAAGTAAATATTAGAATTAGAATATAAAACTATAAAGGTTGTGTTCCAATCTTGCCCATTCATAATACTCCGGCGCACTTCTCACTACACTGTAATCCTATTATTGCATTCTTTTGTTGTATTACAACCTTATTACTGAAGATATCACACTATAGTTATGTGAATTAATAATTATATTCAATGCCCCTGGACTGGCTCATGTGCGGGCGACACATGAAATCTTTCGAGCGAGATCGTTGCCGGTGCCCCTGGGCCGGCTTGTGGGTGACACATGAGGTTTTTCGAGCGGGATCGTTTGCCAGTGCCCCCGGACTGCTCATGTGCGGGCGACACATGATATCTTTGGTGCGAGATCGTTGCCGGTGCCCATGGACTGGCCCTTGTGCAAGTGACACGTGGGGTTTTTCGAGCGAGATCGTTGCCGGTGCCCCTGGGCTGGCTTTTGTGCGAGTGGGACATAAAAGACACCATTTCGAGCGTGGCCGTTTTCGTGCGGGTGACACGTAAAAGCACCCACTACACTCTGAGTGGTTGGCGTTAGGAAGGGCATCCAGCTGTAGAAACTCTGCCAAATTAGATTGGAGCCTGGTGTTGCCATCCGGTTTCACCAGTCCTCAGTCAAATCGTCCAACCCATGCTAGCATGGAAAGCAGACGTTAAACGATGATGATGATGATATGAAAACACATTTTGAGTTTTACTATCATGGATATGTTTACATCCAAGTTAAATGTGGGACAAAAACAAATGTTCTATTATAATTTTGATTATCAAGTTCAGTTATTAGCTCCATTGTAGCTGACAGCTCATATGTTCTCATTAAGGTTTAAATAACATCTTATAAAAACTTGTTGAAAATCAGATGATGTGCTTGATAAAAACATCAGATTGAAAAAATAAGATATGTGTATCGTTCTGTATTTTCATGTGTGTACATGGGAAGTGTGTGAGGTGAGAGTTTTATACACATTACAATTGAGAGTGATGACTTTTTTCTGATAAACTCCATCTCTGCTTTTTACCTTTAGGTGATCTCTACTCTAGAATTAATGACCAAAAAGGTGTGGAATTCTGTGAAGAGCAAGTAAGTAAGCATTTTATCACCTTGGTGGTATCAACTTTGGAGATATATATTGTTTTCTCTCTCTCTTTTTTTTCCCCCAGTTTTCTGTTCCATCATGGATTATGCAATGCTGAAAATTTGAACATTTTCTCTTTTTTTTATTTCTTTAGTCTGTGGAGATGACATCGTATCCAGAGTATTTTAGATTCTCTTAAAATGGGGTAATTGATTGAAGGGAACAACATTTAGTTTGAAACTAATTTGGAAGTTACTGGGAAAACAGGAGGCAAAAGATTTCCTGAGTGGGGAAGGGCCGAGAGTAAATGTTTTACAAATAAGTGAAGGAATTGAGAAAGAAAATTTGAATACATTTTGTGGATTTAAATGGGAATTGTATGCAGTAAACATTTTTAGAGAAGCTTAAGATTTGGAAACATGTTTAGGCTCTTTGTTAATATTGATCCTTCAAACATACAATATGTGATGTACCAGTGAATACAAAGAAGAAAATATAGTGCTGGAGCTTACTAAACGATCCTCAACATTTATCTGTTGCAGAATTTGAAAACTATAACTCATCAGTACATATTCCAGCATGCTAATCACATTGTGACTATACCTGATTTAAGTTCTATTTTAGCAGCAGAATTTACTTACATTTAGAAGTAATTAGATAGCAACACCACACTTTCATTTCTGCTCAAACTTACTTGTAGCACTTGCCTCTTGGGTTGTCATTTTTACAATATATATTCTTTCTGGACCCTTTATCAAGACTTATACGATACAATCCTTCAATTTAAGGAATGGTGTTATATTGAACTCTTTTCCTTGTAATAAGCCCCTACCTTACAATAACCTTCAACTCCTCAAATACCACATCAATTACACTCTTCTCGATTTAGCCATTGAGGAACCTCTATGTGATTTCACTTCTTTCCAGAAATATCAAAAAAACTCTTCTTCACATCACACTCTGCCTCTTTAAAAATGGAAGGGCAATTTGGACAATTAAGTCTTTGATTGGATGGTCAGAACACAATGTAATAACTTTTGATAATAAATCAACTTAAAACTGTCCCGGGATTAAACACTGTTGCTTTATAATTGAGAAGCTTACTGTTAAAAGATAACTATAATGCAATTTCTCTAAAATATACAAATATCTGCATTTTCAAAAACTATTGAAACATGGAAAATTTGATGTAAAAAAAAAACTAAAACAAAAACTAAGTAAGATGATAAAAAAATTGTTGAAAATTATATGTAATTTCTTTGTAAGGATTTTTGTGTTTTTGTTTTCTAGATCTTAGATTGGTTTGTTCAAATATGCTTGGCTGTGAAATATATACATGACAAAAACATCTTACACAGAGACATAAAATCTCAGGTAATATAATATATTTTATATCCAGTTTTCCATAATGGCATAGGTTGGATGGGTCTATTATAGTACAATATCTCATCACTTGCCACAATACTTAGTCATCTGATAAATATAACACCAGAGAAAACTGACAATCCATACAGTAAATGCATGCTTTTTATAGTTAGATACCTTTCTAAATCATGAATTACTTGATGGCATATACCGTGTGCATTGTATCAGTATCTTGTTATCAACACAAGCGAACTTGTCTGCTTGGACTAGAGAGTACTTTCCACATTTTCTAATTTTTGTAAAATGTTCAAGGTTATTTGAGAGATGTAAAACTAAGTATTGACCAATGTCCTCCTTTTAAAATTGCTGGCTTTGTGCCTAAATCAGAAGTTATTTTTATTATGAAGGTGGTAAGCTGGCAGAATCATTAGTATGTCAAAAAAGCCAAAAACTTTATATTATTTGTAGTAAAGATTGTTTGCCAACATAACATGGCAGTCCTGGTTTAGGACAAATGTTGTAATTTAGGTCCAGGAGACATCGTTTCCAGTTGGTTATATGACATGATCTGTGTCCTTGTATTTTCAAACAAGGGAAACTAGCATCTCTACTCAGCTCAAAACGATATCTGTGTATCGCGATTTCCAGGTTATTTCCCTTCATCAGCACAGAATAGTTGTTCAGCTAGAAGTGGCGCTGCCAAATTGCCATTCGAAATATATGGTTTTCAAAGTGACAACTAATCACTGATCTATAAATTAGAAAATTACTATTTTTAAATTTCACAATGAGAGATATTCAACAACAGTACTTTGTAGTAAAGATTGTTTGCCAACATAAATTGGCATTCCTGGTTTAGGACGAATGTTGCTTTGTGTGCCTTGGGTATGTGCTGTGGTATTATTATTATTATTATTATTATTATTATTATTATTATTATTATTTCTTTTTATCACAGGTTTTGTTGGAACTTCTGGAGTCTTGCACACATAGTGGGCTTGCTACCTGCAACCTATAGTGCCATGCTATCTGTTCTTTTCAGTTATCTAATATTTTCCTGATTATTCTGGCTGTGCCAAGGAGGCAAGCTTTTGTATCAGTTTTACTGGGCACTCTATTCTAATTTCCTTTATATTCCTTTTGGTGCCTTCTAATACTGTTGCCAAGGACCCAACAATAATTGGCACTATCTTCACCTTCTTCATTCTCCATAGCCGGGCTATTTTGTACTTAAGAAGGTTGTATTTATCTATTTTTTCACCTTCTTGACTATTTGTGGGTCAAAGGGGCATGCAACATCAACTGTATTGTACAGATTAATTCAATAGACTACACCTTTCCCTAAAACGTATGGCTTTGAGCCTGTTTGAAATTATTAAGATTATTATATTTATGTTATCAATATTATCGTTATGACTAATTGTTATTGATAATATTCATTATCTTCAGAATATATTTTTAACGAAAGATGGAACAGTGAAAATTGGAGATTTTGGTATTTCTAAAGTATTAAACAGGTAACTAAGATGTTCATTAATTTATCCTTGATGCCTTACATGGGGAGATGCTTCAGATATGTGGTAGGATTAGTAGTATAGAAGTGGGAGATAGGTATATATAATCTCTCCAGCCTGAAATTGAAACTTGATCACAGGTACAGTCTATCAAGAGCTTACTTCTGTTTGATTATGCTTATTAGTGCAGTTATTAGATCCATATTTTTAGGTAAATAGAGTAAAAGAAATTTGAAGTTGCATTCATGCCTTAAGAATTACTAATCTTCGTCGTTGATTTAATGTTCACTTTTCCAGGCATGCATGGGTTAGATGAAATTTGTTGAGGCAGATTTTTCTATGCTTGGATGCCCTCATCTGTTTCCAAGTAAGGTAACATTTTCCCATCACTTAACATGTTTTCAAAAAAGATTGGAAAAACTTATATGATGACAACACTTGTTTACAACTATCATGCGATGTCAAGGCAAGGAGACAAGGATGTAACTGATATACATGTATGCAAGTGCACACACACATGCACATGCTTGTATATATATATATATATATATATATATATATACATATATATATATATATATATATATATATACACACACACACACACACACAACAGGCTTCTTTCAATTTCTGTCTACCTAATCCAAGGCTTTTGTCAGTCTGCGGTTATAGTTGAAGACACTTGCCTGAGATGCCATGTAAGACTGAACTCAAAACCATGTGTCTGAGAAGCAAACTTCTAACCACAGCTATTACTTCTATTTATAGAATTAAAGTTTTTTAAGATTTAGAGGAGGAAGGACAAGGTCCACTACCTATTACAGAACTCTTGAGACTGATGGATGTTGAGGAAAGAAAGGAAGTTATCCTCAGCCTAGAGACCTCATCATGCACTTGCGACAAGGGGGACTGTGCTAAAGGCCAAGTGGGGCAGTGTGTTAAACTGGGTGACAGATTATGTCTACCATTCAGGAATAGTCACAGTCCATTTGATGGTTTTCCACACAGCTTCCATCTAACCAGTTTCACTGACAAGGCTTTGGATGATCTGAGTCTATCTGAAAGCTAAATACATGGCACTTATTCATTCCTTGGTTGTAACTATTCACTGAACCACTCCTGTGGTTGCAGACACAGAACTATTTGGTTAAAAAATTTGTTTCACATTCACATGATCTCAAGCTTCAATTTGATTGTGTGACATTGGGTAAAATGAAAGTACTTGTTCAAGGTGTCACACAATCAAATTGAAGCTTGAGATCATGTGAATGTGAAACAAATTTTTTAACCAAATAGTTCTGTGTCTGCAACCACAGGAATGGTTCAGTGAATAGTTACAACCAAGGAATGAATAAGTGCCATGTATTTAGCTTTCAAATACATGATAGTTAGAAACTGGTATTGATTTAAATGGCTAAGTCCCTCCACCTAAATTGTTAATATGAATATGTGGTTTTACAACTGGGTGACCCAAGTAGATACCATTACTTAGGTGAATAAAGCAATACTGCAAGCATTGTTTAAACATACAGCTCTTTGACCAGCAATCCACCTTAACTATTCCAGTGTCACTCTGTATGTGTGTGTGTGTGCGTATGGGTGTGTGAATAAGAAGCTCGCTTCCAAACCATGTGCCATTGTGTGGCACTTTGGGCTAGTGTCTTCTACTATAACCCTAGGTTGACCAAAATCTGGAATTAATAGAAAGAAGCTGCAAGAAGTCTATTGTATGTATATACGCGCACGCGCACACACACACACACACACACACACACATATATATATATATATACATGCACACACATGTATGTGTGTATTTGTATCTTACCATTGCATGATGGTTGTAAACGAGTGTCACTGTCATACAAGTGATGTTGTTGATTTCCATTCTTCTGTGAAAAAACATGTCTGGCTGTGGGAACTATTATCTCTTTGCCTGGAAGCCAGTGAAGGCTGGTGACAAGAAAGGCATCTGGTTGTAGAAAATCTGCCTCAGCAAATTCCACCTGACCCATCCAAGTGTACGTAAAAGGAAATTGTATGTATGTGCATGTATTGCTGTAAGTCAAACAAATAAGAGGGGAGTTCTTAATACAGGTTGTAGAGAATGTTTTTTTTATTGAAACTGAAACTTTGTCCTGCAACTTGAGTTTCAGTTTCAATAAAGATATACATATATATATATATATATATATATATATATA
>NC_068984.1:82065974-82071678 GCF_001194135.2 Octopus bimaculoides
TATATATATATATATATATATATATATATATATATATGCCACGTAAAAGCGCCTGTCCAGTGTCATATAAAAGCACCCAGCACACTGTGAGATGGTTGGCATCAGGAAGGACATCCAGCCATAGAAACCATGCCAAATCAGACTGGTGTCTGGTGCAGCTCCCCAGTTTGCTAGCTCTGCTGAAACCCATGCCAGCATGGACAACAGATGTTAGATAATGATGATGATATATGTATATGTGTGTAATACCAGTGTATGGGTTTGTATGTTGCTGTTTAGCTCAGATCAGCTCTAATCTATCAGACCTATGATCAGATGTTTCAGATGAGCCCATATTATTGTCTTTTATTTTAAGTCAGTATAATATCTCTGGTTACTATATCCAACATGCTCTTCTTTTTTTTTCTAACTATGGTAGGAATCGAAGGAGATTTGGGTGTTATTTGTAGCACATTGAACAATCCTGTAAAGTGGTATTAAGGAATTCAAATTTTGATGGAATTTTTGTATTCATACCTTTCTCTCAAAAGCATTGGTAGTATAAATTAGACACCTTCAGCTTGTAATCAAAAACCAGCTTAAGTACTTCAATAGATATATACTGTTTTATATTAAATTTAAAACACTTAGCCCTATCTTTCTGTCCATATGGCTCTAAAGTAAAAATCTTTGGGCACTGGACATGCTCCTTTGGTTAACACATATACTTAATGCTTATTCTGCTTTCATTTAAACTTAAATTTTAGAGCAGCTCCTTTTCTGTAAACTTTTAGCAATCATAGTTGTTATGGTGTTAATAGAAACCAATAAAACTATTACAAGTGTGGCCTCCCATGTGATATGATAGAAATTTTCCTCTGCCAAATTTAATATGTCAAGAAGGCTAAGCATAGCAATTTAAACTATCTTTATTGCTGCTGGATTTGGGTTATTTTAAATGCTAAAAGATTACAAATAGCACAATGCAATTTCTAGATTTCTCTCTACTCATCCTGATTGACATCTGAAGTACTTGTAGTACAGCAAATACTTGTATATATTTTTCTAATACTCACGTTTCATTACCAGTGATATTAGTTTTTAACACAATGCAGTTTGTGCCTTATCTTTTGTTTAACATAGCTATGGTGGTACCTGCAATATATTTCTGGCTCAGATAATTTTATTTTTCTTACATATATTTTTCAGTACCTGTGATATGGCAAAAACTTGTATAGGAACACCTTTCTACCTTTCTCCAGAGATTTGTGAAAATCGGCCATATAACACTAAAAGGTTTGTTTTGTCTCTTGCTTGTTTCTTTGTTTCCATTATATTCGTGATAATTTTAACTCGACTACTTACTCAACATCATCATTTCACTTCTTCCAGCCTGCATATTTGCTAACCTGACCACTCCATGCATAGATTGTGGTAAATTGATACTCTGTTGTGCTAGTATGTCTGATTATTCTTTTAGCAGTGGAAGTCCTTGGGGCATAAGAACATTTTAACTGTCCAGGATGTTACTAGTTGATATCTGTCATTACAGTGTATCTTTAGTCAAGATATTTAATTCTCAAATGACTTACAGATTTACAATAGGTACATATAGAAATATGTGTTTGTGTGTGTATAACAAAACTGGAGAGTAGGTTCATGAATTAAATATGCAGGTGGGAGAGTTGCAGAAATACTTTATGGTATATCTTCCAGCTCTCTAAATTCTGAGTTCAAATCCAACCTGCCTGGAGACAGCAATGGGAAACCACTCCAGTATTCATCCCATTGTTAGTCATGGTAGCCAAAGTCTCAGTGATCTACTTAATGGCAGCAGGGGAGGGTATGAACCTTTCTAGGTCATATAGGGAATGCTGGAGTAGGTTCACACGCACAGGACCTACCCAAGGACACACCACTACTAGACTAAACGAGACACTTATTTCAGTGAAGATATAAGGTGAGTTATGCAATCCAGGACAGGTAAGTTTTCTAGGTTTCTACATTTTTGGAGATTCATACTGATTCATTTGGTATGAATCTCTGACAAAGTGAAGATCTTGAAATCTTACTGGGCTCAGATTGCACAATTTGATCATTATCTTCACTGAAATACATGTAAGATGATGTGTAGTCAAATAATTTATGAACTGACTCTCCAGTTCTGTTTTTGTTTATATATATATATATGTATATATATATATATATATATATATATACACTGTGATTTTTCTTACTATTTGAGACCAGTAAAAGGAAACCTAAACTATGATACACAAGTTTTCTTTGCAGTTTTCTCTCTCAAAATGTTAGGACACATTTGGAATTTTAAACACTTTAGATGCCATGCAATTTGAATTTGAATCACACTATAAAAATACACAAACACACACACACACACACACACACACACATACACACATGTACACAGTCATCATTTAGTGTCCACATTTCCATGCTTGCATGGGTTGCATGGAATTTTAAGCAGATTTTCTATGGCAGGATACCCTTCCTGTTGCCAACCCTCACCTCCAAGCAAGAAAATATTCCCTATGACCAGATATATTTTCACAGAAGTTAGGGACACTTGTTTACAGCTTTCACATGAAATCAAAGAAAGGCAACAGTAATACACACGCATAGGCACACACACAGAGTCATAAAGTCTGGAGGCATGAGAGGTGAATATTCCCTGTAGCTACTGGAATTGTTGAGTATATATATAAACAGATTGGTTGCTTGTTTCTCTGGAATTGGTCAAATTGATGTAGACACCTTTGATGAGAATCCAATATATTTTGAAACTTTATTAAGACTGTTCATCATGTTTCTATGGAGAAATAGCTATAAAAAAAAAAAAGCCCTCTTTATATATCCACTCTATTATTGGTTACATATTTACTTATTTAACTATGTTATATAAATATACATTCTCTGCTTATACCTCTCGACTTTATGGTTTTATATACTCCTCATATAATTTCCTCAAACAGATCTTTTGGATTTTCAGTTACATGGGCACTCTACATTAAACTTCTTTGTAATTGATTATTAGGTGGACTGATAACCAAGTCCATAAGAAGAGCTTTCTGTGATAGAAGAGGAGTTATGTGATATCTGACAATTTTCTGAAGGCTTAGTTCAACCCAGAGCTATAGTAGTAGATACTTGTTCAATGTGTTATGCAGTGGGACAGGACCCAAGACCATCATCATCATCATCATCATCATTTAACGTCCGTTTTCCATGCTGGCATGGATTGGACGGTTTGACTGACGTCTGGAGAGCCAGCGGCTGCACCAGGCTCCAATCTGATCTGGCAATGTTTCTACAGCTGGATGCCCTTCCTAATGCCAACCACTCCGAGAGTTTAATGGGTGCTTTTTACATGTCATTGGCACAGGAGCCAGTCAGGTGGCCCTGGCACAGGAGCCAGTCAGGTGGCCCTGGCATCAATCACGTTTGAATAGTGCTTTTTACGTGCTACTGGCATGGAAGCCAGTCAGATGGATGGTGCTTTTTACATGCCACCAGCACAGGAGCCAGCCAGGGGGCACTGGCATCGACCACATTCAGATGGTGCTTTTTTACATGCCATCGGCATGGGAGCCAGTCAGGCAGCACTGGCATTGATCACTTTCAGATAGTGCTTTTTACATGCCACTGGCACGGGAGCCAGACAGGGGTCACTGGCATCAACCACATTTGGATGATGTAGTCTTCTTACCAATCAGCCACCATGATTATAAGTGGTTATATTTTTAAAATTCTTTTTATGTGCAGAAAATGTAAACAATAAATACAAGAAAAAAGATTTCCTGTCTATTTTCTCCATATAGTTATCTTGCTATATTCATTTTAAAGATTTTCCTTGACTTATATTTCTTCTTTTATTCTGTTTAGTTTTTCTATAAAAGAATATGTTAATTCTGATCAAGATGATGTCATTGTAAATAACGAGTAGCTTTTCTTTCCCCTACCTTTCTTTCATCAGATTTCTGTTAATTTGATTTGTATAAACCATCTTCTTTCAGCTAAATGTTACTTTAGTTATCTTCCTGTAACATATATTTCAAGCTTTCCCTTATCTTCAACAGTGATATCTGGTCCTTAGGTTGTGTTCTCTATGAGCTTACCAATTTACGCCACCCGGTAAGCACTATTTTAATTTGTATTTATTTCCTTAGTGAAAATTTACTTCTTTACAGTTCATTTAAAGATCTATTACAGTAAAATGAAGTAAAATTAAGCCTTCCAGCTTCAGAATACAAGACAGATTAGATCTGCTACCTCCTGAAATGATGTGTCTATCATCTCCTTGGCAAAGATGTGGCGTAAAGTATGTTTTAATTGTTGTGGGTAGTTTATGGCTCATATTAAATACATCCCATTCCTCAAACTGAAAACATACCCTCTAAATTACCCCCAAATGTACAGGTGCAGTAAATAATATTCTTCATGTTTCCATATCCAGTACATGATTTCATTGGTGTCTGTTATTCTCATTAATTCTTGACATTCATTAAAGAATTCAAGAATAGCAATTTCCGTAATTAAGCATTAATTATTTGGCAGTTAGTGGAGTTAAGTATTTTCTCAAGTATTAACTGCATTGAAATACTTATTCAGGATCTATGAGTCAGAGTCTGGCATCATTTCATCCTTTCAGTCATCTTAAGTCTTAAGAAATTTGAGAAAGGAATTTCAAAAATTCACATATTCTGCATTCAAGAGTATTTTATTCATGCTACCCATAAACAAGTGCAGGTATTTCTCTTCATGTTTATTTATTTACTTTTTAATTTTTATCTTTTATTTTTTTTAATTACTTCTAGTTTGAAGCCAGGAATTTGAACAACTTAGTTTTTAA
Organism: Octopus bimaculoides; assembly: GCF_001194135.2. Lineage (NCBI taxonomy): Eukaryota > Metazoa > Mollusca > Cephalopoda > Octopoda > Octopodidae > Octopus > Octopus bimaculoides. The sequence continues at coordinate 82,070,824 of NC_068984.1, forward strand.
AATTGTGAGGTAAGAAATATTTTTTCAATGTGATTAAATTATATGATAAAGAATTCCTTGTGAAAAAAACATTAAAACACTTGTTGGTCTGCTAAAAATATACTATACACATTTCAGCTATAAAAATCAGGTCATCAGCATATCGTTTTAAACTCCTTTGTTATAATTTGGAGGACTACAGTGAACAGAAAGGAAACAAGGACTGAGTTCTGATTAACCCTTAATATATTCATTAATCTCTTAAAAGCATATTTATTCTGTTGGAAACACATCACTTAGTGCATTAAAAAAAAAAAACTTATTTGTTAATCTGTTAGAAAAAGTACACCTGTTAAAAACACACTTGTTAGTTTTTTTTTGTTTTTTTTTTTAATATAATCATTAGTCTGTTAATATCATTTACTAGTCTGTTAAAAACATGCTTATTGAGACAAACATATGACTATATATGAAATTAAAACCTAGGATAGGCTTTCTAAGAATATAGGATATATTGTTATATAATTTCATATTGTATGAAATTCTTTCAAATTGATTTTATTTGGAGTCCTGAAAGATAAGAGAATATTGAATAAGACAGAAGATAAATGATTATGAATTAAAACAGAAAAGAAGATGATATGGTAAAAATAGAAAAAGTTTAAAAATACATAAGAATATCACAAGATCTGAGGCACAAAGATATAAGTATGTAAATCAGTTAAGACTAGATTCAAATATGATGAGACATTTAACGATAATTTTTCTTTAAAATAAGCTGGGGTAAGAAAAGATAAAAGTTGAGTTGGTTCGTTTGTTCTAATGGCTGTTTTTCTATGCTAGCATGGGTTGGAGAAGGGACTTATTTGGAGTAGA
>NC_068984.1:82072215-82096728 GCF_001194135.2 Octopus bimaculoides
ACTTGTGCCCGTGACATGTGTAAGGATTTTTGAGCGAGATCGTTGCCAGTGCCCCTGGACTGGCTCTTGTGCGGGTGACACATAAAATACACCATTTTGAGCATGGCCGTTGCCAGTACCTCCTGACTGGCCTTCGTGCCGGTGGCACATAAAAGCACCCACTACACTCTCTGAGTGGTTGGCGTTAGGAAGGGCATCCAGCTATAGAAACTCTGCCAAATCAGATTTGAGCCTGGTGTTGCCATCCGGTTTCACCAGTCCTCAGTCAAATCGTCCAACCCATGCTAGCATGAAAAGCGGACGTTAAACAATGATGATGATGAAACTGAATATACAGTGCGGACACGATCTGTTCAATAGTGCTTGCACAGACGTATTATTCTAAGTGTATTTTGCTTAATTATAATTAAATTTAACTCTAGGCACAGTTTTTAAAAATTTTATTGTGTTCACTTACAGTGGCAGATATCCACCAGTCCCTGCAAAGTATTCATCCAATCTCAGGGACTTAATTTCTGTGATGCTGAAACGCTCAGCAATGTAAGTAAAATATCTTCTCCATTTTTAAAGTCATTTAAAGCAGGGAAGGTGACAAATGTGAGAGAGCATTGAATTAAATGTATTGTATATTGTTTGCACTTTTACATTGCTGCACATTAGGTCTTTTGATTCTCTGGTATCACATTCCTGTTTGTTTATTAAATATTAAATTATTTTTTGAAATGTTAATTTTATTGTACTTTCTTTGAATTCCAGTGAGCGTCCTTCAATTAACAATGTATTGAAATATCCTTTTATTGTAAAGAGACTAGTGAAGTTTACTGTTGGCATTGTAAGTATGTTTTCATTGCGAAAGAAAAAAATGCCTCCTTTCAGTCAAAACAGATTAAACAATTTTGCAAAGCATTAAGTAAGTTATGCTAACAAATAACTTATGCTAACAAAAAGTAAAAGCTTTTATGCAAAAGAAATCAATTTTATGCGATAAAATATTAAAGTTTTCTATATTCAGATCATATGTTCAAAACGTCCTGGGCAACTGGGCAACCAGAACAAAGCTCGCCATTAATTGAGCATGTACCCTTCCAATTGCTAAATATCATATCAGTCTTTGTTCTGGTTGGTGAATCACTTATAAATAAACTCCTTCCATTGTTATTTAAAATTGGATCTCATTTCTGTAACACAATTGAGTTATATATCTGAAATGAAATGTGTGCATATAAACTTCATTTATTTAGTATTATTTTGAACTCAGAAGCTATTTTGCAATGTTATCATATACTTATGACAGAACCTGTGTTACCAATGAAAAACAATAATTGTTGTTACTTTATGGCGAAAATGTTATTAAATTATAAATTTTCTTTCTCTCTTTTGAAATATTTTTAGGATCTTTCTCAGAATAATACACCTCATGATGTTCGTTCCTCAGTACAATCTCGACCCCAGTCAGCAGCATCACGACCCTCTTCTGGTAAGAATTAACTTTTGTTTTTAATCATTTAAAAATTCTTTTGTATTCTTTCCTTATCGTTTCTCATATTTTATATTTCACAGATAATTAAAAAAAAAAACAACAGTAATGAGATAGATGGTCTGCTTTGAAATTTTGTTGATTCTCAGTTTACTTCTCTATTTTGGTTTAATCTGTGTAGTGGAGCAGTCCCCCATCCTGAACCAGTGAGGTCAACATAGTTGATGTGCATTAGTTTCAACTTCTGTAGGTTTTGTTTTCAGTGGAAAACATGAGCAAGAAGGGGATTCCAGCAGAATTTGGTTATTAGACAAAAAGATTGAGCAAAGTGTTTAATGAGGCTCTTGAAGAAGAGAAACAGAATAGAGAGAGAGATGAGCTGTGTACTTTGCTAATTTGATGTTGCTATTATTATTACTTTTATTATTTTGCCTCTGGTCAAGCACACCTATGATCAGAGGCTTTCTTATCATGACCATCTCTTCTTTTTGCATATTTAGGACTACGATGTTCAATATATTCTTACCTTTGTAAAGCAGTAGTGTGAACTGAGAGAGATTAAGCTGCTATTTTTAACAGGCCAAGTGACTGTATAGAGACTCTTCTGCACTTGAAACCTGGAAAATAAAAAGCTCTTTAGTTTGTTGATTAACAGTTCACAGACAGTGCAGTGTATGTGTCTTTAATCTAGACACATACTAACATTCTTGTTCTTGTTTCAATCAATGGGCTATGGCCATGCTTGGGAATTGCCACTAGGTTTATATTTATCACTTTTTTACTGTGAAAAGCTGTTCTCTTTTCTCTTTGTACCTAAGTTCATATATACTTGCATTATTTTGTTTATCGATGCAAATAAGAACATATCTTTTATTCTCAGCGGCATCCGGGTGCTCTAAAGCTTCTAATAATGGAAAGTATGACCCAGCACGGATTTATGGACGCAAAGCTAGTGAAAGGTGAATATCAGATGATTTATGTGTTGAGGTTTGGCATTGAAAGAGAAATAATGATGATGGTATGTATGAAAATAATGTTCATGATCATAACAACAGCAATAAAGATAATAATTTTTCATGGTGATTATGTTGATAATCATAGAGATGATAATAATGAAGATAATCATCATGATGATAATAATAATGATCATTATGATTATAGTGATGGTGATGATCATATGATGGTGATGGTGATGGTAATACTGATGAGTGATTGTCTTCATAATGATAATAGTGATAGTATCAAGGATTATAGTGGTGGTAATACTGCCAATGGTATTTATGATGAAAGTGTTTTTCAAGAGTACATCTATGACACAGAGCTAGCCAATCAACAAGACAAAGCCCATTCAGTTGAAATTCTCTTGATATTATCCTGTCTTTATTGTGGGTTGTATTGTCTTAAGATTTTACACCTTAATGTTGATTCCTAACATTGGCACATGCCCAAAGCTTCAGCAGGAATGAGACATGTAAACAATATAATAAACCTTTTACTTAGTGGAGACATATTTTATGAACCCTGAAAGGGGAAATGGCATACTCAACATCAGGAATTGAACTCAGAATATCAAGAAATGTAATTAAATAATGAAAGACATTGAGTTTGACATTGTTTCTGTTTCTCCACCATATTTTGAACATCTTAGTATTATATCTCTATCTCTTCTATAGATCTTTCTAAAACAGTATCAGAATCCAGTCTAATGTAGTAGTAGTTGTAGATCCAAATAGTCCCTTTAAAAATAATGAATTCTTTTGACTAGGTTATTTGCTTGCTGAGCGGAATTGAGAGACATCGTTGATTGAGTCAGCCCAAAGGAATTTTCCTTAGTATTTGACATGTATAAGAAAACCAGTCCTATTTGTGGAACCTCCTTCCAGATTAGTGGACCATGCTATATCATGTCAAAAAGAAGAAAAGTATATGAACTGCTAATTCCTCTGTTGATTTGTCTGTAACTCTTGTAGTATCTTACTGCTATTTGTTTTTCATGTTTACTCAATATGAAAGTGGGCTAGAAAATGAAGTGGGGATATCCGGTTAGAAATGCCTGAGAAAGTAAGAAATGGTAGTTGTTCATTGGTTGGTAATTAAAACCCATTTCACCTATCCAGTAAAATAGTATGCAACCAAATAATAAATGTAACATAGTTTGTAATGAAACAATCACTGTATCATGAAGTAATTGCTCCAAATTGATTGGGATGAAGTTCAAATTTAACTATCATGGGATATAAATTCTAAAAAACAAGGTCTAAACTAGTTCTTAAAAATTGAAATTTTTTTTACCTATCTTGTGTGTACAATAAATAAACTATATATATTGTGTATATATTTTTTGTTTATACATTCAATCTTTTTTCCCATTTTTTTTTTTCAAGCAGGCCTGGAAGTGGTGCCAAAAAGAAAAAAGTTACTGCAGTAAGTGGTCATTGTTTATCACATAGTTAAGATTTTATTTGTATTTTCTTTACTAGTTGTTTCATATCTGAGGATTCAACAGGTTGCCTTTCAGAAAAATTTGACTTGAAGTGTGCCTTTGTTTTTTCTCAACTCATCATCTGTTGAGGGTTGCTTAATAGAACTAACATACACTCATCTATGAGGGCAATGACTCTAAATGTGAACTAACTTGAACTGTGACTATCTGTGTGGCCCATGTCAGCTTGGATAAGCACATGATAATAATGATAAGGACACTGTCTAATGGTTCACTTGTCATTCCCTTTTAATAAATTTTCTTTATCTTGGATGGAAATTGTGAGGAGAGAGGACTCAGGTTAAAGAAATTTATATGCTTGATGTTCAATTGAAGATTTACTGATTAATCTCTGTAAAGAAATGTGGGTTGAGGAAGGCAAGGTTCCAGAAGGTTGCACTGCTTGAGATGAGGGAATATGATTAATCTTGCTTGTACTTGTTCATTTTTTTAACTCAAGGTCAGTCTTCATACAGCAAACCAATAATGAAAAATAACCAAAAACCCAAACATGGCAATCTTATTATCATCTTCATTATTGTTGTTGTTGTTATTATTAAGGTGGCGAGCTGGTAGAACCATTAACAGCATTTTGTTCATCTTCACATTCTGAGTTCAAATTCTGCTGTGGTCAACTTTGCTTTTCATCCTTTCTGGGTTGATAAATTAAGTACCAGTTGAATACTAGGGTCGATATAATCGACTCATCCCCTCCCCACAAAAGCAGCACTTGTGGCAAAATTTGAAACTATTATTATTATTATTATCATTATGAAAGTGGCAAGCTGGTAGAATCGTTAGCATGCTGGGCAAAATGTTTCGCTGCATTTCGTCCATCTTTATGTTCTAAGTTCAAATTCTGCCAAGGTTGACTTTGCCTTTCACCCTTTCGAATTCGATAAAATAAGTACCAGTGAAACACTGGGGTTGATGTAATTGATTAGTTTCCTCCCCTAAATTTCAGGCCTTGTGCCTATAGTAGAAAGGATTATTATTATTATTAAAGTGGCAAGCTGGCAAAATTGTTAGCACACTAGACAAAATGCTTAGTGGCATTTTATCTGTATTTACATTCTGAGTTTATTTACCACTGAGGTTGACTTTGCCTGCTGTTATTTCGGAGTCAATAAAATAAGTACCAGTTAAACACTGGGATTGATGTAATTGACTATACCCTCCCCACAAAATTTTAGGTTTAGTGTCTGTAGTAGAATTATTACTATAATAGTGTTTAATATAGTAGATTATTATTATTATTATCTATATGTATAAAACTGAGAATGTCTGTGTGTCTGTATGTGTGCATCACTAAAACTCAAGAACTACCCAACCGATTTCATTCAAATTTTACACGTGACTTACTTAGGGGTCCATGCAGTGCCATGGGCCAAAAATAATTTTCAACTTCTTGCCTAATGTGAGCCCAGAATAATCTCTTATCTCTTACACTGTTTCAGTATTATGAGTCAACAGTGGCACAATAACGTCTCTATTAATACTTTCACTATTATATGGTTTCATTTGCAGTTACTTTCATTATGTATTATATATTACTTTCATTTCTATTACTTTCAATATGTATTTATATATGCTTGTATGTGTACATATATATCTATGTATATGTATGAATGCATATGTATGTATATATATATATGTATATATATATATAAAATAGGTGAGGACCGAAATCCTTATACTTCATTTACTGTTTATATGTATTATGTATATTTATGTGTGTGTGTATATATAGATAGATAGACAGATACACAAGGAATAATACCAATTTTTTGAGATTTTACTGGAAAGTTCCGAGGATGAACTACTTCCTGGAAAGTTTTGGTGGCGGTATTTCCTGGAAAGTTCCGAGGTCTTCCTTGAAAGTTCCAAGTATGAACTACTTCCGGAAAGTTCCGAGGATGAGATTCCTTGAGAAGTTCCGAGTATGATTATTTCCTGGAAAGTACCGATGATGGTACTGCATGGAAAGTTCCCAGGATGGTACTTCCTGGAAAGTTCCGAGGGTGGTACTTCATGGAAAGTTCCGATTGTGGGATTTTATGGAAAGTTCCGATGATAAACTATTTCCTGGAAAGTTCCGATTATGGTACTTCGTGGAAAGTTCCGAGGATGGTGTTTCCTGGAAAGTTCCGAGGATGTACTTCATGGAAAGTTCCGAGGTCTTCCTGAAAATGTTCTAGTGGTTGTATTTCCTGGAAAGTTCCGATGATGGGACTTCCCGGAAAGTTCTGAGGTCTTCCTGGAAAGTTCCGATGATGAGACTTCCTTGAAAGTTCCGAGGGCTTCCTGATTGTTTTGCCGTAACATTTGTATCCACATCCAGTTCTATTTAGCGAGTGAGTTAAAGGTGTGAGTGCCAACCAGAACAGGAGTGGAAAGAGCGTGTCTCCCTGGATTATTTCTCTTCTAGTGGGGATGGTTTTCGTTTTCACGAGTCCCTCTTTTGTTTGGAGCTGTAGCACTGTCTGCCATTTATTCATAGAGTATTATTATTATAATTATTATTATTATTATTAGTAGTAGTAGTAGTAGTAGATACCTGCTTTATTACAGGCAGTAAGTATAACATGTTATTGAGCAAGAAACTTCACTTCCATTTGCCTGTAATCTAGAGGAAAGTATGGGTGTCAACAAATTGTAAATGTTTTTAACTCTTATTTGTTAGAAACTACACTTATTGATGACTCAGTTATTGGAAAACAGTAGAAAATATTTAGAAAATGTTCAATTCTGTCTTTATAGCTTATATTTCCTCTCTTTCCATCTGTTTTAACAGTCAGAGAGAAAGACACCGGAGAGAACAGTTACACCAAGCAAGCAGGTATGGCAATATCAGAAAATTAGATCTATTTATATATATTATAATATAAATTTTGTGAACAATAGTGTTGTTGGTCCTAGCATCCCAGTGGGCCAGTCACTTGTTCACTGCATTTATTGACTCAGGAGCTAATAAATGCCACACTACTTTTGTTTAACTCACCAATTTATTATCAATTTCTTTCACTATTGTGAACATTCTTTACCAACTCACACATACACACACACATATATATATATATTTGTTTGTTTTATATCCATTTTTCCATGCTAGCATAGGTTAGTAGAATATCTTATAGAGGTATTGTTTTTGTGATAGCCATTTTGTGATACTCTTGTGCAAACCACATAAAACTGTTTGCCCCAAACAGCTTTCACTTGTTTTCTGTAGCACAGATGAGCAATTAGCAATGGGAAGGACATCCATCTCCAGAAATACTCACTCCAGCAAAACATAAATTTATCAATTTGAAGAAACATCTTGCCCATGCTAGCATAAAAAGATCGATGTAAAATACTAAAATAAAAATTATTATTTACTTACTTGCTTATATTTTAGTATATCATTATAATACTACTATTATTTCCCTTCTTTTCATAGAGAACACCTGGTATTTCAGCCATTCGTGCTGCAGGTGACTACAAGAAGTACTATGATGCCTTTGATAAAATAGACAAAGCACGAGTAACCAGGTCACCAAAACCCTCTAATCAAGGTAATCTGAAATTTTGATAAATTAGCTTAGATTTGCCTGAAGTAAACAAGTTAGTTTACAGCCAGCTGTGATTAACAAATTTCTGGCAAACAACAGTAATATATAAATAACACTTCCAAGGTCATAGTAGTGTTATAATTTTTTATATTAGCACAAGGTAGTAGATTTGTAGGTGGGGATGTAGTTAATTGGATTGATGACTGGAGGATAAAGGGCAAAGTCATGGGATGAAAGACAAGCCCAGTAAGATTTCAACTTGGAAGTTGAAACTAAATACTATTGGGTATTTCTCCATTCTTCATGATTTCTGCCACTTTGTTGCCTCTACTTTCTGGGAATAATGAATTCTTAGATTAGCACACAGCCACAGATTTCTAGGGAGTTCATTAAATTGGCTCCAGCCCCTGTTCTATATTTATTTCATCAAGCTCAGGAGAAGGAACTTCTTTCTCCTTAACTACTGCTCTAAAGAGATTGATCATTTGGTAATCTTGCTGGTCTCTCATAACAATCCCTTTGGGAAGATACATCTCTCAGTCCAGGGCCTTTAGGAAAAGTTGAATGCTTAATCACTAATGTAAACTAAATATTGAACAAGACAGCAAGGGAGCCTCTACAGGTTTGCTCGACCTGTTAGAAATAGCTGCTAAATCTTTCTAATCACATTTCTAGCATTTTAATAAAGGGAAGAAATATTAAGCAACACAGTTCTATATGCTCGTAAACGGACAGAAAGGTTATGGTTGGAATGCTTTCATCATTGGTCTGCTCCATCATGATTCACCTGGTGGTAAACTACTACTACTTCTATTACTGCTGCTCCATACATAATCAGATCTAAGCAACAACTAATTATTGATCAAACTAATTAGGGAGCCTTTTTGCATTGCTCAACAACCTGCTAGAATTAGCAGCCAAATCTCCCTCATTATGCCTTACTCTCTCAGAAAATAAGCTTTGTGAATTAGTGCAATGGAAAACAAAGTGTTCTATCCAGAAATGCAGTGCAATTGAACTCCTAATCTATGAGCAGATTATCCAATACTTTATCCACTTAACCACATTGCCTTTAAAGGCCCAAAGATGAGGTAGATACAGATTGACAACCTTTCATCTAGAAATTTAACATTCTGTCAAGTCAGCTAATTGCAATTCTATACTGGTGAATGTGTGACTCAAAAAGCAGAAAATTATTGCTTTTATTCATCTAAATGATGAATTTATTAATTTATTTATTTACAATTTTGCTTTTTCTTTACAGCATGGTACATGAATCAAGCTCGACATAAACCATTAAATATCTTAGGAGGGAAAGCAGTTGGTCCTAGGTCAGCTGTTTTGTTTCTTATTATAAAAAAAATGTTTGATGTTAAAACTGTAAAATGTTGTCATGAGAGAAACATTTGGTCTATATATTAAAGAGAGACATAATAGCTGTGAGGTCAAAGAGCTAAGTTACTGAACACATGTTCATGAGTCCTAAGTTTACTACATAAACCTCCTGCTAACAGATATAACCTTTTGATGTTTAATACATTAAATATGTTAACATTAAATTACCAGTTATGAATGAGATAGGCACAAGTATGGCTGTGTGGTAAGAAGTTTGCTTCCCAACCACATGGTTCTGGGTTGTCCCATTGTGTGGTACCTTGGACAAGTGCCTTCTGTTATAGTCCCTGTTTCATCAAAGCTTTGTGAGTGGATTTAATTGACAGAAACTGAAAGAAGCCTGTCATGTGCATATGAGTGTGTGAAGTTGTGTGATTTAGTGGTCAGGGTATTTGACTCATGAGTTCAATTCCTCACAGCATGTTGTGCTCCTTGAGCAAAACTCTTTATTTTATGTTGCTCCAGTTCTCTTAGCTGGCAAAAATGAGTTGTACCTGTAATTCAAAGGGCCAGCCATATCACATTTTGTGTCACACTGAATCTCCTTGAGAACTACATTAAGAGTATGCATCTTTGTGGAGTATTCATCCACTTGCACATTAATTTCACAAGTAGGCTGTTCCATTGATCAGTTCAACTGGAACATTTGTTGTTGTAACCAACAGAGTGCCAGTTAGATGTGAGTATTCATTACAGTCTCCTTGCTTTGACATTGCATGGAAGTTATAAAAGAGAGTCATCATCATACAAGCAGTGTCCTTCATTTCCATTCTTCTCTGAAAAACATGTCTGGTCATGTGGAAATATTACCTTGCTTTGGAAACAAGCGAGGGTTGGTGCCAGAAAGGGCACATGGCCATAGAAAACCTGCCTCAACAAGTTCCATTTGACCCATGCAAGCATGGAAAAGTGGACGTGAAAAACGATGGTGATAATGATATATTTCTAAGAGCCAGCACTTTCCTCCAGTTTAGAGCGTGGTGTTAACAGGGTAACAGATATATTAGTCTGTACTTGCCAAATAGGTAAACTATGGCACAGTGATGGCAGAATTAGTTTTAACATGCATAGTGTGGTGAGCATCAACAATCTATTTTTAAAAACTTGTTTTCCCTTGCCTTGTGCCATCAATTCTTAATGCAGTGGTAGGGATACTGTTGTGACATACAGTGTGTCTTGAGCATCTAATCTTGGTGGATCCCATTCCTCTCTAGAATATAATGAGGAAAGACAACATTAGCTCAGTGACATACTTTAATAAAAAAGCGACCATACCATATTCATTTTATGTTGACTTAGAGTGGCCTAATTATAGATGCAGTCTCAACAAGATTGTTTCAATACAAAGGGGACTAAACCATCTCTTCTGAAAATTTGTTCCAAAATTCACTTGCTATTTGCAAAAGTATCCATAAATAAATTTTCTCTTTTAATCATAGGAACAGGTTCAGTCCTACACCTTGCCAAAGTAGAATTGTCTCTGATTTTCATCAGCGTAGAGCTGATGCTGCTCGTAACAAGTTAAAGGTTCAGGTAGGAACTATATTCAATCTGACTATTATTAAATCCACTTCGTACTTAGTCAACATCTGACAAAAGAATTTACTGATTTATTGTAGACTTAGTATTTTCTATTTTCGTAATTTTAGAAATCCCTTCATCCTTGATTATTTCAGTTTAATGCTGCGAAAAAAAAAAAAAAAAGAACAGGCACAGGTGTGTGGTAAGAAGTTTGTTTCCCAACCACATGATTCTGGGTTCAGTCTCTCAGCATGATGCCTTGGGAAAGTGTCTTTTACTATAGCTCAGGGCCAACCAAAGCCTTATGAGTGGATTTGATTGATGGAAAGTCCATTGAGTGTGTGTGTGTATCAATGTACTTGTGTGTCTTTACGTTTGATTGTTCCCCACCATTGCTTAACAACAGACATTGTTTTGTTGACATCCCCAAAACTTAGTGGTTCGGTAAAAAGAGAACAATAAAATAAAGACCAGACTTAGAGAAAAACTTGGATCAATTTGTTCAACTAAACTTTTAAGGTACAGTCCCAGCATGGCCATGGTCCATGGACTGACAAAAGTAAAAGATAGAAGTCCTAATGACTGATTAAGTAGTTTTTCATTTAAATGAGGGTGAAATGTAGACAATATCTTGAAATCTGTTTATGATTTAGGGCCATTGCCCTTTCACGTTAAGTCAAGGAAAGCTGAATCTTTCCTTCGGTTCCCAGACTGGGCTGTGTGTGATGTTCTTAAGCAAGACACTTTATTTTACATTGCTCCAGTTCACCCAGTTGTAGAAATGAGTTGCAACATTACTGGTGCCAAGTTGTATTGGTCTTTGCCTTTCCCTTGGATAACATCAGTGGCATGGAGAGGGGAAGCTGATATGCATGGGCAACTGCTGGTCTTCTTTAAGCAAACTTGCCCAGACTTGTGCCTCGGAGGGAAACTTTCTAAGTTCAATCCCATGATCATTCATGACTGAAGGGAGTTTTCCTCTGGTTGATGGCAACATTCCTAAAAGACTTGGTACATATTTTCCATACCTAGGCAAACTTTGTTATATATAAAACTAAGTATCCTCCTCAGACATAAAACAAAATGTGTCCAGTGAATATGAACGAGTCTTTTTATTTTCTCATATATCAGGCATGGCTGTGTTTTTAAGAAGTTCACTTCTCAATGTTATGGTTCCAAGTTCAATTCTTGAGTGTTTTCTTCCCCAGCCTCAGGTTGATGAATGATGTTGGAGTGAAATTATGTTGATGTAAACTTTGAAAGTCCATCATATTCATCTGTGTGTGTGTGTGTGTGCTTATAACTTTCACTTACACATGTCCCCAAAAGATATAAAAGTTGGTGAGAAAAGTAAAAAAAAATAACTTGTGTGGTTATTTTGTGTTGCTTGCAGAGACAATCCCTTGTACCTCTCACCATAAAAAATACAGTGAATCAGTAGTTTTTCCCATTGTAAATCAATGAGGTTAAATTCATTTTTATTATTGTATTCATTTTTTTTTCAGACTTTTTCAAGCCTTTTCTTTTTTTCTGTAATTCTTATGTTCTATATTTTATGCAGTTTTACTCTCCTCTATTCAAGTTTTTTTTTTGTTTGCCTTCTAAAATAGAATGTCCCTGAAGACAACATATATATAAAAGTAGTACCTATTTGATTGTCAATCTCTCTTTCAGCTTGTACAACTCTCAATGGTATTTGTACACAATACAATACTATAACTACCTGTCTGCCTAATAATGTTTTCTGTTTTTATATGATTTTTTTCTTTTTTTGTACAGGGCCAGAAATTTGCACTGCCAGACCAATCACACAGTAAGTAATTTTACAATAACTACTGTTTTTGTTCTCCAGACAATTCACATAGTTGTTACCTTACTGTAACTACTGTTTTTTAATCCCCAAGGTAAAACTTGACCTTGTCTTATTTTTTCCTGCCTGATAAGTACTTTCAGTACTTTAAAGTTGACAGGGCCAGCAATAGAAAGGGTTATTCTCCTTTTTTCAACTTGAATGAAATTTAATATACAGTGTGAGTGGTGACATGATCTAGCCACAATGTTTTTTTTGTTTTTTTTGTAATTCATAACTAACAAAGTTGGGACATAGGCCAAGAAAAACCTGGAGGAATATAGTTAAATCAGATTAAAGAACTAAATTATTTAGATAAGCTGTTATGAAGAGCCTTATTATTTATTATCAGAATGAATGGTAAATCATCAATGAATGTGAAACAATTGACTTTGAGGAAACTAAAAGTGGAATGAATTATTTTTCTGTGTGGGATAGAAATATTGATGAATTATCCTGCTTGAAATGTTAGGCTTCTCTTCCTCACAGCAAAATAATTTATTCTACTTAAAAAACTTTTACGAATATATTATATTTTATATTGTCATATGACACCTCCATCTTTTATGCTGACTTACCATGTTCTATGTATTTCACTCCATTCACTTTGTTTTAAAACTCATTTCCTCTTTGTTTTCTCTTATTTATTTTCCATCTTTCTCTTTAGATTTCTTTTTTATTTCTCTTCCATCCCACTACTGAGGAGGGTGAGTAGGTAATTTTTCTTTGTGAGTAAATTTAACTTTTTTCTTTCAGCACCCTCACCTAGGAATGCCATACTTCATGGTACCAATGCTCAGAAGAGGCAACAACAGGAGAAGGTAATTAGTTTCCATCTTAGTGTTCTATTATATAATCCCATTCCCATTGGGGAATATTAAATCAGCTCTCAGCATTTGACTGATTCTTTATTTATTTGACCTTGAAAGAGGTAACTGATGGATAACTTATGGATATGATTTAAAGTTTGATATATTAGAATGAGCTATTTCAAACCTGGCTATAATTAGTTACTTTTGATTAATGACTCTAGACATTTCAATGGAAGGATTGGAAGATTGAGATTACTTAATATTTTAGAAAGACAATTGCCTGTGTATATATATATATATATATATATATATATCTGTGTGTACCCTTGTGTAGACATCATGTGATGGTCGTAAGTGAGCATCATTGTCAAATAAGTGTGAGTGTTCATTTCCAGTCTTTCATAAAAATCATGTCTGACCCCAGAGAAATATTATCATGTTTGGAAACAGGTGAAGGTTGGTGAATCCAGCTGAAGAATGTCTACTTCAACAAATTCCGCTTGTTCTGTGCAAGCATGGAAAATTAGGTGTTAAATGATGATGGTGATGATGATGTTTTTGAACCCAGCATTAAGAAGACTACCACTAATTACATTTTTTATGTACTCTGATGTGACAGACAACTTACATGAATAGATATTCACTTTCATTTGTATGTTATTTTGTTTTTGAAGACTATGATATTTTAAGAATTATTTACTTTATTTCTTTATTCATGTCTTTTCAGGAATATCTTTTACACATTCAGAAAATAGCAGAGGAAAATTTCCAGGAAAGGCAGAAACTATACCGAGAAGTATATTTAATTATTATAAATTACATACAACAAACATTCAGTATTCAAAGAATTATATTTAGAACATATGCAATCTTGCTGTGGAATAAATCATAAAGAGTGACGTACCCTAAATACTTGGGAAAATGGTATAAATGATTGAAAAATTGGTTTCATTGTTATTATCTTGAATAGCGAATGCAGTGTGGAAGATATAAGTTAGCCATTGAGAAACACACAAAGACTGTTAACTTCACTTAAACATTTATTTGTAATATGGTGTCAAAATTTTCATACTATAGCGCCAGGCCAACCAAAACATTGTCTATGAATTTGGTAAACAGCTATTGAAAGAAGCCTGTTTTGTGTGTGTTTGTGTGCATGCACGTGTGTGCCTGTGTTTGTATGTGTGTGTGTGTGTGTGTGTGCGCGTATGTGTGCACGCACATGCATGCATGTGTTTGTGTGAGTGAGTTCATATTTACTTCACCTTTACATGTATTTGCACACTTGTTGTAAACAATGGTTTCTCTGACAGTGTTGTTTGCTTATAGTCTGTCACAAAAAGACATGCAGACTCCTTGACACATTGACATATTTTGACATGTTGCCTGATCTTTGTAAACAAAAAGCTCATTTACATGGTGTTGTTTGTTTCCATTTCTCCACATACACATGTCCAGGCTGCTTGTTGTTCAGTAGTCTGGCAGACTGTTACTTTGCCAAGAAACAAGTGGGGTTGGCAATAGAAAGGACATTTGACTGTTGAAAACTTTTCCCCAACTTGCTCTCATCTGACCAATGCAAGCATGGAAAAGTAGATGTTAAACCGATGCTGAGTCAGGAGAAAGTACTGCACCCGCACCCTTTGCAGACCCTCCAAAACTTCTGAGATTGATATAAATAAGGTTCATCTTGAGCAGCTATAAGTTGACAGCTTAAACTCCTTTTAAAGTGGAGAGTTAGAAATATATTGTATATCACCATCGTTGTTACCTCTGGTTTTATTAAAACATATTTCTCTATCATCATCATCATCATCATCATCATCATCATCATAATAATAATAATAATGATAATAATAATAATGATGATGACCATAAAACTTTTGGCCAGACCTAACTAATTAGTTCTATTTATAAAATTAAAACCCCACAAAACAACAGTCATCATCCACATGAAAATCTATAGTTAAGTATAGTTGAATATATTTAACATAGATCATCAAAAATCTATTAGAATTACTCATGTGGAGAAGTTTTATAAGATTGAAACATATCTGGAGTTGTATCTCATACTTAAAATTATTAAAATATTAGTAATTTGTCAGTTACTGAATAGTCTATCCTGCTAGTGCTAAATGACTAACAGATAAAATAACAAGCCCATTATAGTACCTAGTTAGAGGAGCTGGACTGGCTGGTGAACTTTAGTGGTTGTGACAACGCAGTTACCTAGCATGTAATAGATATATGATTTGTGTTCCATCAATAAACCGTATTTTTTCTGTCTCAAAATGTCTAAGTTAATTGCTGTGTTTGATTTATGGAAAATATGGTTTTACTGGAAAGAAAACAACAGACTTAAACCTGTTTTTAATGTTGTATCCAAATGCTTAACCCATTTCAGAAACACAAATATTAGTCTCATAGGTTAACTAATCTTGTCCAAAATATTCTAGAATTATTAGCAGGAAATTTATTTATATTTCCCTAGATGATGTAACTTGCTAAGATTTTTTTTCTTTTTCATGTTTGAATTATTGTTCAAATCTTTATTTTCTTTGATTTTTCCAGCAAAAATCAAATTTGAAACTAAAAGAGTAAGTATATTTAATCTTTTTATATTTTTCTGACTTTAAATTTAATTTATTACTTCTTGACTGATAAGATAGTTCCATAAAATATAAATATATATGCTTAATTTACTGTTGATTTCATAAACATGAAATCAGTAACTTTCATTCTAAAGTATACCCTAGATATGAATGTTGAAATATGAACAGAAGTTTCTTGAAATAGGAAACATCCCTAAATATTATGGTTTAAAGAAGTATTGTAGATGGCAGAGGTTCTAATAAAGTCCTGTTCCAAAATACCACAACCTACATGACATAGTGGTATTACTGTCCTGTTGTAGCATTAAGTGGATGAGTGATAAATAAATATCCACCTGGATAGAATGCTAGCATACTGTTGATAGATATTAACCACAGGTAGAACTGAACTCTGCACTGCTCTGCAAACTAAGGAATCACTTATCCAATCAACAGTGTTGCCATTATTGGGAGCTGTAAGTTATTCGTAGTCTTTCTCTTTGACTCTTCAAACTATCAACCACACTAACTAAAAGAGTAAGTATATTTAATTTTTTTTAATATTTTTCTGACTTTAAATTTAGTTTATTATTTCTTGACTGATAAGATGGTTTCACAAAATGTATCTAACTTGCTTCTGCCTTCTACTCTAAGTGCAGTTTTCACAAACCGTGAACATTTCGCTTTAGAAAAAGAACAGTGTTATTAGATATAATTTTGTTAATTTATCCTTGCATATGAACATACATAACTATATTTTCAGGCCTAAACCATCACCGAAATCTGTGACACAAGTATTGAGAGAGATTGGAGTTGAAGAGAAACCACGTTTGGAGATCTCAAAGGAGTACGTAATGCACAACCAATAGATTTTTAATCTGGTTTTATTATTTTAATAAAAGGTCATACATTAGTTATATTGAATTACATAGATCAGGATAAGATACTGGACTATTAACCTCAATGTCAAGTTCCAGGAGAGATAAAATATTTTATCATCCATCAATTTTCTGAGTGTCATTGTGCCTTTCATCCATCTAAGATCAATAATATAAGTTCCAGGCATGGACTGGAATCAAGTTAATCCCATATCCCCCTCCACTCACCACCCTTGCTATAAATCTGTGATCTTCTTTTAATCTGAAACATGATTATTTCTCTCATTATCATCTTTAAGGAATCATATGTAAGTATCCACCGAAAAGTGAAAATTTACTGGGGTGTTTTTTAACATTTAATGGTAACTTATCATCCTGATGTTAATTCAGTCTTGTTAGTTACGTTAATAAACAGCCAAAGGCTAGCTTCTACCTGGTCACTGCCTGTTGATGCTAAAACCCCTCATCTCTTTTATATTTTTAATAAGTTTCCTGAAACAGAGCTGACTTGAAATCTTGGTGCTATTGGGGACAACTCAAGTACAGGAACAACAAAAGATGCTAGAAAACATATCAGCGTCCTGTTAGGCTGGCACTTCACTATCAAATCATTCTTTTACTTCTCTTCCTTTACTACTGCCTAATAAGTAGAGTATAAAAGAGGGTTATTGTTTTACTCAGAGTTTATCAAGGCATCGATGAGAGTCTATAAAATTTAACAAGATTTACTCGTTGCAGTTTATATTGTAGATGTTTTTGTTACAGCCACATGCTCTTCCCTACATGCTGCCAATTTCTCAACTGTGAAATTATTATCTATTTTTGAGCTAAGGAGAGAGAGAGAGACAGATATATTGTAATATGCCTTGCCCAAGCACAAAGCTGACTGACTAGCTGAGTTTGAATTTGTGACATTTCCATCCAGTGATTTGACCCAATTTATTAGTATTCCATTTCACTTAATTATTAATAATCCTTAAGAAAGCATAAACATTACATGATGCCACCTTTCCTCCCTTACAAATCAGGATAAGAAATTTTAACGTAAAATTAATTATATGCACAGGCATGAGTGTGTGGTAAGAAATTTGCTTTTCAAACACTTGGTTTTAGAGTTCATTCTCACTGCATGGCAACCTTGGGCCAAACAAAGCCTTCTGAGTGAATTTGGTAGACAGAAACTGAAAGAAGCTCTTTGTATGTTTGTTTCTTTGTGTTTGTCTTTGTCCCCAACCACTGCTTGACAATTGGTGTTGGTTTGTTTATATCCCAGTAACTTAGCAGTTCAGGAAATAGAGACCTATAAAATAGGTACTAGACTACTGAGGTCAATGTCTTTGACTAAATAACTCAAGGTAGTGCCCCAGCAAGGCCACAGTCCAAAGACTGAAACAAGTAATAGATAAAGATAACTTCAAACCAATTTTAACATTATCTTAACAGATTTGTTTTCTATTTCTAGGGATGTTGTCTTAAGAGCTAATAAAGATGAGAAAAAGGTAAGTCAGATGTGAGACTGTCTCTTATCATTCAACCACAGTAGTGGTTGAATATATTCTTAAGTCTGCCATTTCATCAATCGCAGGAGCTTCCAAGCTTCACCACTAATTCAGTTCTCAACTAAATTGCAAATTGTTAATAGTTTTAAAGAGGACACCTCCTCAACTACACTTTGGCATAAATAGTTTGAGATTTGGTTCAGTAGAAAAAAAGTTACATCAAAATATGTCAGACCTCAAGGGGGTATTCAAATCAAGGTCATCTTTGCCTTTCATCCTTCCTAGATTGATAAAATAGAGTACCAGTTTAATACTGGGATTGATTTAATTGACTGCCTCCACTCTTCAAATTTGCGACCTTGTGCCTGCCTGTATTTGAAAGAATTATTTGCAAATGTAATTCCTCCTTGGATGATAAAAAGTGTTTTGTGCCAAACAATTTTCTCTTATAATTCCATTCACATCTAAGATGTATTGTAAGATTCCAATACTTATTTTATCAACTGCTCCCCATCCTTCAAAGGATGACAGGTAAAGACTTTGATGGGATATGAACTCAGAATGTAAGAGGCTTTAACTAAATACTGCAATGCATTTTGTTCAATTCTGACAATCTACTCACTTTTATTTAGTGATCTCTCCTAACACACTAGTCTCTCTACCATCATATTGGCACTATCCTACTTATCATTATAAGTAGTAAATACCAGTACAAAAGAATTTCTTAACAATGTGATCTTTCTCTAACATGCTGGTCTCCTCTTAGAAACTAGTCTCCATAATAACATCTGTATCATATTTCTATCTTCTAATGTAAATTTATTCACCATTGTTTATTAGTATTATTGAATGAAGTTGTTGTTGTTCAGTCTTGATTAAGCAAACCTACAATTAGACATTTATACTGTGAGCATCGCTTCTTTTATTCAGATATAGTGTATATCTAGGACTACATCATTCAGTGTGCCCTTCTTTTTAAGATGGTATAGTGTGATTTTAGGGAGATTTGGCTACTATTTTTAACAAGTTGAGCAACTACATAAAGTCTTAAAACTAAACACTGGTGTTAATGTAATCAATTATAGCCATCTTGTACAATTTATTGGCCTCTATCCATGTTAGAAATCTGTAATATTTAATTGGAGAGAATGCATTGTCTTTAACCAAACAAAATGGAAAGATTGAGTTCATTCAGTTCAAATCTCTAGGGAAATGGGATAATTCTAGAAAATTGCAGTGTTGGGGAAGAATGATTGGGTATAGTCTAATATTTGATGAAGAAGGCACAGCTGGGATGACAAGTAGCCTTCAAAAGAAGTAGTACACAAGTTAGTTGTCATGAGCAGTTGCTGTTGTGGTAGTTGTAGAAGAAACTAGGAGAAGAAATAATTCATCTGTGGTTTATTTTTATTTCAAAGTCAAGTAAGATTTTAATAAAATTGAAGTGCTTTTGTTGAAATTATATTAAATCTATGTATGTGTTATTTTCTTCTCTCAATCCACTCAGCCTCAAGATCCATCCCGAGCTCCTCCTCGTTTACGATGGAGTCAAAAAGAAACTGTGCACTTAGAAAACCTCCCCCTCGAAGATCCCCTCGCAGGTAAACTCTTTCGGGTTTTTTCTTTTTTGTTGTTGCTACAAGAAAGTGCATTTCTCTGTATGTTTCTGAAAAACTTAGATGATACTAATTACATGTGAGTTAATAACATTGCAAAACGTAGATAATATTACAGTACTTACTCCACTTTTATGATATTGCAAAATCCCTGCACTTTGTTGAGGAAGCGGAACATGCTACCTTAAAAGTTGAACTGAAGTTCAATACCAGAAAAACAGGCTTAATGCAGATAGTAACAACAAGAATCCTATTAAACTAGACAGAAAGCCAATTTAACAGATGGAGCATTTGAAGTTTCTTGGTTTATACATAACAACTTGTAGTAACAGCATACATAAAATAAAAGTATAACAAGGCATGGCCAGATAAACCTCTATACAACCTATGAAAGTCAAATCACTTATGAGAAGTATTGATATGTAGGGTTGTGAGAACTGGGCTCTGAAGGAAAGTGATGAGCACATGTTAGATGCATTTGAGCTATGGTTATGGCAAAGAATTCTGCATATCAGCTGTACATCAGAATATAGAGCCAATAAATGGATCTATGAAAAGATTAAAATACCAGACAGCAACAGTCTATTAGTATAAATCAAGAAGAGGAAAATATCAAAGTATGGATCCTGAAACCACCAACTAGTAATGTAGACTGGTGAAAGAGATGGAGGAGGAAATTCCAAAGGGAAATAAGTTGTATGAATGATATTATCTACTGGACTCAGGATGGTCTTGTACTGTGCCTGCAAAAACATATGCAGAGCATCAACAGCCCTAGATTTATTATTATCAGTATTACTTTACAGAAACATTTGAATTTCTGGAAACACTCAACATTACCACATCACTATTACTAATTTTTGAAATCTTCATCAAAATTGTTATATACATGATACAAACAAGAGGAGATGTTTTTATGAAGAATATTTGTTAATACAAAGCCTACATGTCTTCTGTATGTTGAGGGAGTGTAACAGAAACATTTTGCATTTATACTGAATCAATAACTGTAGTGTTAAGTTGTTTCTATAAGGTGTTTTAACAGATAAGGTTCATATGAAGACATTACAATCAAACTCTAAGTGTGAGGGAAGTCATTACTTAAGGTGGCTGACAAAAAAATTTTATGATCCTATTTCACAGCAACAGCTGTTTTGTCTGCTTGTTTTGGAACATTTGCTCCCTAAAAACATTGAGATTTATTTAAGATTCCCTATTATATTTTCACCTTTACTTCTAATATATTCTTGTAAGTTAGCCTGTTTTCACCTTTTAGTAAAGTCAGTTGAAAAAAAGAAACTTCTCCATTTTAGAATCTGATGAAGTTGCAGTCTCTCAAGCTCGACAAAAATGGAAGTATCGAAATTCTGTCATTGAAATACTGGAGAATAAATCTTTAGTTGATCCAACACTGGTAATAACTGGTAGGTCTCTCACTCTGTCGTTCATGGTATATGAATATATATTTATTTGTATGTTACATTTAGACTAAGTCGTGCATTTGGATAATTTATTTTTCTCCATATTCATCACCCAATAATTTTTAGAGTCATTCAGTTATCAATTATCACAGGTTCCCTGAGGATCCAGTTGGGGTGACAGCTTGTATTGATAGGCCACAGCTTAATGGTCACAGCAGATGAGGAAGCATCTTACAGAGATGGGAACTGACTGAAACACTGCTTTGAGGGTTGCACAGGACAATCCGAGCAGATACTTAACAACTGATGGATACAGCAATGCACTGCAATGGCACATGCCCTGTACCTGATCTGACCTTTTGTTATTGTTTACTCCCAAGTCAATTGTGATTAATCAGATCCATGATTAAAAATCCTTCTAATCATGATCATCCCACCTTTTTTCAAACATAGTGTATTCCAGACTATATCATCTAATATGTTCTTTTGAGAAAGTAGTGTAAAGTACAAGGACTAATTGGTTGTTGTCTTTGACAGGTTGAGCAGTCACAAATAACTCCTTGTCTCTGCTTTTGTAACATCTGTGTCCTTCATTATTCATGTATGTAGTCAGTAGTGTTTTCTTTCATTGCTGATTAACATACATATGTAAGCACATAAGGGTGGATATCACTGCTAACTGAAACTGTTCCACCAGGATTCATAGGACATCCTTGTCAAGCTCTACAGAACTTCCAGGACAAGGCTGTAGTTTCCGGCTCAGAATTTCTGGAACCACCTTTGACACTGACTTACGCTTACTATCTGATCCCCGTATACTGCATTAATATTCCTCGCACTTTCCGTTGTGTTGTTGCCTTTATTGAACTCATAAAGCAAAATATGCCGAATATGCTCCTTTGCCACTTCCATTATAGCTTTGAAAAATAACTGTTAAAATCAAACTGCACTCTTCAAAACTTGCACTAAGAATAAGGTAAAATTACTACCTACTTTTATAGCAAGTTAATGCAGGTAGTTTATCCCGTCCACCTCCGACTTTTCATACAATTTTTAAAAAACGCATTATTTATGGGATGACCCAATAGATAATACTTGACCAAGGTGCCATGCAGTAGAATTGACTCTGAAACCATATGGTTGTGAAGCAAATTTCTTAACTACATAATTCCTGCACTCTCTCACACACACACACACACACACATGTGCATATTTTCTTCAAGCTTTGATCTACTCCATTATTTCTCAGAGTATCTAGTTATGTACAATCTTTCAACTGAAGAATCACATGTAGAAAGAAACTCTGAGTAGTGGCAAGGTGAATCATCAGCTTCAAATGGATATATAAATTCTGCTGCATGTATTGAGTACATTTTGTATTGATTGCTTCCTGTCAATATTTCAGAAGAAGTTGCTGAGGACCTTCTTTCAAAGAATCAAGTATTAAGAAATCCTGTTCAAGGCTTGACTTCAGGAAATACACCAGTGACATCTGGCATAGTTCCACCAAACAGTTCCAAACCAAAAGCATTGAAGCAAGAAAGTGTTCCACAACCTGAGTCATTTTTTGTGCCTTTTGACAATGGTCCAGGAAATAACAATAAAACTGAGACCCCACCCAAAACTCAGAATACTAAATCTGTCAGTAATGCTGCTCCTGTTGAAAAACCAATCTCAAATGCAACATATCAAATTCCAAAGCGTGTAGAAGATAGTACTTTCTCTGGAAACAATTTACAACCAATAAAACCATTAAAAGGTAATAGATTTATTATAAATTAAAAACAAAAAAACATCTATTTAAATATTTTTTTGTTTTATTTTGTAACAGTGTTATAAAATATTCACTGTATCAACCAGACTATTGGACATTGTTATACACTACTGGTTACAATGCACTTCCTCGCATTGATGTAGCTTTTGTTTGGTGCCACCCCATTTGCTAGTCAGGAGGTCAACATTCCCCTTGGACAGAATGCCAGTCTGATGCAAGTTTACTCATTTACAGCTGTGTTGATTGGAGCAACATGAAATGAAGTATTTTGCTCAATGGTCTGGGAATTGAAACCATGATCTTATAATCATAAATACAACACTCTAACCACTTGACCATGCACCTTCACTATAAGGTATTAAATGTTTTAAACAATGTTGGCAGATACTTACAACCTAATTACTGACACAGCTTCCCAGCAGCTGAATAGTGTCATGTTGTTGATATAAGGTGACATTTTGTTTTCCTTTTTTGTTTGTCTTTGGTTTCAAAATTGAAAATATTGCTGAAATACTTGACATCTCTGACTGGCAATGTTATCTGCATGTTCTGGGTTAAAACAAAAACTTTGACTTCCTATCCGTAACCAAGGAAACACTTAGAAGGAATTGGCATGTGCCACTGTCAAGAAATTGGTACAAGTATGTTTCTTAAGTCATTACAGTGCTAATGATAATGATAATTTGTATCATAAAACACAAAACTAAAATTGATTGAATTAACTCCTCTACTTGACTGGTATTTTATTGACCCAGGAAGAAAGAAAGGTAAAGATAACTTTTCCACTGCTCTACCAACCTTGTCAGCTAATGTTAATAATAATTTGTAAACACAAGGCCAGTGTTGATTGAATTGACTCTTCTTGATTAGTATTTTATGGACCCAGTAAAAATGAAAGGTAAAGACAGCTTCAACACTGTTCTTCTAATATTGTTATTTGAACCTTAATGCTAATGATAATAATTTCTTACATTGACACACAAGGCCTTAAATTTGGTGTAAAATGGGTAGTCATTCATACTGACTCTAGTATTTGAATGTTACTTTATTTTATTGACTCAAGAGAAGTGAAAGGCAAAGTTGACTTTTGTAAAATTTGAACTTAGAAGAAACATCACAGGACAATCCATTATCCTTATAATAACTATTTTTAAAATAGGTACAAAGCCACAAATATTGGGGAGGAGGATGATATTGTCAATTTACCCATGGGCCACTGTCTGTGATTTAGGCTGATGTCCTCAAGAAGTTCTAGGAGTCAGCTGCAGCATCTGGAGTTAGGGATAAATCCAAATTCTGAGGGTTGAATAAGGTTATGTGAGTTACAGATTTTTCAAAGTATCTCTTTCTCTCTCACATAGAAGACCATAAATTTGGTGAGGCAGTTAGTGAAACCCTTTTACAAGCGCTCTCCAGGATCAAATTAGCTTATATATATATATATATATATATAACATTATTGTACATACATATCACAGTCGAGATTTTATTTTATTTCACCAGGCACATAAATGTAAGTTTCTTAGCTTTGAGCGAGATCGTTGCCAGTGCCCCTGGACTGGCTCTTGTGTGGGTGGCACATAAAATACACCATTTTGAGCGTGGCCGTTGCCAGTACCGCCTGACTGGCCTTCGTGCCGGTGGCAC
>NC_068984.1:82096738-82097862 GCF_001194135.2 Octopus bimaculoides
GTAGAAACTCTGCCAAATCAGATTGGAGCCTGGTGCAGCCATCTGGTTTCACCAGTCCTCAGTCAAATCGTCCAACCCATGCTAGCATGGAAAGCGGACGTTAAACGTTGATGATGATGATGATGATTGACCCCTATTTTATTGATATTGGAAGGAGGAAATATAAAGTCAGCCATTGAAGGATTTGAAGTCAGGCATAAGTAAATACTGTGAAATATTTTGACCACCATTCTACTAGTGGTGGAGGTGATATTGGTGGTGACAGCAATGGTGGCACAAGTAATTGTGGTGGTCTGTTTATGACAGAAGGTGATGATGTTTATGATAAACAGTTATTTGTTTTGCTTCTGTAGGTGACGTAAAGCAACAAGAACCAAGTGAGACGGAGCAGACATTGCCTGTAGAAAAAGAATCTCAATCTCTAGTGGAAGAGGTACCTGTGTTACAACATTCATTTTCAAGGTTTGTAACTAGTTATTGTTATCATTATAAATTTTTCAGTGTCATCTTTAATACCATTATCATTGTCAACCTAGCTAAAACCAAAGTCCTAATAAGTAGGAAGGTAGACAAAACACAAACCCCTTCAGGTAGATGGCCCTGCTCAATCTGTAGAAAAGGCGTAGGTAGAAACTCTATAAGATGTACCTAGTGTAAGCTATGGACACATAAGAGGTGCAGCAATATCAAAGGAAGGCTAACTAGGAAGTTAGTTTTTGTATGTGGCAGACGTTCAGGAGCAATAAATACTAAAAATGTGCAGAAAACATTCCAGGGAGAAAAACTAGAAGTTGTTGATAGCTTCAGTTATCTAGGCGACCAAGTTAGTAGTGGGGGAGGGTGCACTGAAAGTGTAGCTGCTAGAATAAGAATAGCCTGGGCAAAGTTCAGAGAGCTCTTATCTCTGCTGGTGACAAAGGGCCTCTCGCTCAGAGTAAAAGGTAGACTGTATGACACGTGTGTGAACAGCCATGCTACATGGCAGTGAAACATGGGCCGTGACTGCTGAGGACATGCATAAGCTTGCAAGGAATGAAGCCAGTATGCTCCGATGGATGTGTAATGTCAGTGTACATACTCAATAGAGTGTAAGTACCTTGAGAGAAAAGTTGGACCTAAGAAGC
>NC_068984.1:82098333-82105425 GCF_001194135.2 Octopus bimaculoides
TGGACACTAAACTCTGCTTGCGAAGACCTGTTGAGGCAAGTGAAATCATTTCTGATAAAAAAGAAAGAACACTAGAAGTGGCCTCCTACAACCTTCTCACAGTGCTACATAGCCAATGCAGAGAGATAGATAGATAGATAGAGAGAGAGGGGGGGGGGAGGCAGAAAGAGAGAGAGAGAAATTAAATCCAGTAGTTGACTGTTATATTTTATTTATTGAGTCTGGAAGACTGAAAAGCAAAGTTGACCGCTTATCAGGAACTCAGAACACAAAATCTGGAATAATCACCATAAGGGATTTGTCCAATGTGTTGCTGAATTGATGGCCTTCATTTTCAATTCTTACAAAATCTTAATTCTAAGCTATTTTTAATTTTCAGCCCTCAGTTGGATTCAATAAATGATCTTCCAGAACAAAAAGAGGAGGTTTGTATTATCTGTTTTTTTTCTGTTTATATTTCTTTCAAACCTCTGGTTAGGATGAGAAAAATCAGTTTTATGTGTAGTTATTGTTGTTGCTTAACCCCAGATCAATCGTAATTGAGCAGACCTGTGGTCAAAAACTCTTGTTTATAAACATTGTCTCTTCATTTTCAGATATGATGTATTTAGGACCACACCTAATGTGTCCTTTCTATTTTGATGCAGATTCGCCTGTCATCCTTAGTAGCTTGGCTTTTTTGTTGACTTGTGTGTTTCTGTTGTTGAATTCAGTAATTTGATGAGGGGTTAACGAAGTCTCTTGTATCATGTTATTATAAGTGTTACCCTTTATTTCCTTCAGCTAATGAGGACTCGGTCAGTACCAGATCTCACTAGTCTGTTCCAAACTGCTGATAGCAAAATAAAAGAAACTACTGAAAATCTAGATAGCTTAAAAAAGGTGAGTAAATACTTGGAGTACTTATGTTATGTCTGATATTATGTATATGTAGTAGTATATATGTGTATGTGCTTGCATACCTGTGTGTCATTTAGTTGTTATTTTACAACTCAAAAAAAAAAATCTGCAGTTCATTGTCTGAGATTTGTAAATTATCTAATTCCATTAGAAATTTATGGATTTTTAATGATTTTATTTTCTATATTTCCTTGGAACATAACTTGAAGGAATCACAGAAAACTGATTTCCTGAAGCGACTTTCTCAAGTTTCTGATGATTTTGAACCAAGCCTTGAAGAGTGAGTTCATACTTATTTCTTGATACTGCTGTTTAGTCTCTGTATTGCCTTGTAACTTTATAGTTTGTTGAGATACCAATGAAAATTTGTATGCATGTCATGATTCAAGGGAGGAATGAATTGTTAAAGTGATATTAAGACATGGTACAGCTTCTGTGAGAGGATGCGCACTGCTAACATTTCAATTAGAGGAATTATAGATGAGCTATCACTTCACTAAAACAACTTATTCTATTCACATTCACTATATGGTTGCATCATTTGATGAAGATATTGGATATTTTAAAGTAGTTGGTCGCTTGATAAAGGATGAGTGCTTTATTTGAAAACTAAAGATATTGTAAAATAGTTTAACCATGATTGATGAACAAACAGATGAGAACAATGACATTATGAAAATACCCTATTATGTGTTGCACCTGTCATACCTTTTCATGTAATATAAAATATTTTCTAATTTTCACATATATATTAAATACCAGTCTTCCAGATAACCAAATGAAGTAGTCTCTACACAAGCTTTGGAGACCCCCTTGCCCAACAGTGAAATTTCACCATCTTTCAAATTTGAAACTAGTCACAAACAAAGCCTGTAAAAGACCTTGTAGAAAAGTTTTATAACCTATGAATTTGTAAAATTAAAGATTGATTATTTTTCTTGGCACAGACGTGATCTCAAGTTCTTGTGCTCTTACAATTTCCACCTGGTACTAAGATAGTTCCCCATGCTTACTTTAGATGGTCACTTGACCTACTAGAAACAACAGCCAAATTTGGTTACATCTCTTTACATTTGAATTCAAATCTCACTGAGAACTGTTTTGCCATCAATTCTTCCATGATTAATAAAATAAACAACTGTTAGTTATTGAGGTAGATTTAATTGCATCCAACTCCTATAATTTATGATCATGTGATAAAAGTAAGCGATCATTATCATAGTTATTATTATTAAGAGAGTTAGATAATAGTGAAATAAAGTTATTACAATGGACGTAAATATATTTGCTTATCTAAGTAATATAGTTGTAAAATTTGATAATTTAAATATTTATCTGTTGGTTTAAAAGTATCTTTGGCTTTTAATATTTATAAATAGATCTGGGAGGTGGAATGACAAAATTAGTGAAGTTTCAGATAAAAGGTTTTGCAGTATTTTAATTGTGTCATAAATAGATTTTTTTGTAGTTTTTAATTTTTATTATTTTTGTTTTATCTTTTGTTATTTCTTAAACAGTTTCTATGCTCTACATTGTAATGTAGGGCAAGAATTCCTGGTTGATTTCTTTCACTTCACTTTGCTATTCATATCTAGCCCAGCCATTTTAGATTCACTACTGGATAGTACCTCTCCTGATTTTAGGCCTATGTGTCTATGCTAACCAAGTCCAGATTGGACAGGATACTCCCATGGTTGAATGTATAGTCCCAGCCATTGGCACTTTGCTGTTAATGCTCTTGTGAAAAGCATTAATTTCACTAACATTCATTTTTCCTCTCCTAAAAACCACAACCTTTTGTTCTTGTGATGTTGGTGATCAGGCTTACTAAGTTAAAAGTTAACTGCTTCTGCTATACTAATCAATCCTTGATACATTGCTTATAATTGTGCTTTTTTTATTTAGGACAGACGAGATTAGTCTGGTACGGCAGTCTATGCAAGATGTATTGACAAAAAGTTGTAAGTTTACTCTTTTTCTTTTTTTCTTTTTTCTCTTTTTTTAATTTTTTTTTTTTATCTTCAGTGTCTTTAAAATTCATTGCTTTGAAAATATAAGCGATAAATAGCTGAGTGGATGAGCTATTGAACTATCAAATCACATGCAGTTATTTCATCCTATTTCTGAATTGGACGCTTTATTATACTATGCCACTCTTCATCTCACTTGTGGTAATAAGTATCAGATTCTCATAGAAAAAGTCAGTAAGGTTTGTTTAGCCTGTCATTAAAGACTTTTTTTTTTAATCATAAAAAGTAATGTAACTGTTACTATTTATTCTAACAAATGTGTAAAGTGAAGGTAAAGACCTCCTTCAGTCATGAATGACCATGGGATTACACCTAGAAAGTTTTCCTCCAAGATACAAGTCCGGGCAAGGTTGTTTATGGAACCATGCATACCAGCCTCCCCTTTCCACACCACTGACATTATCCAAGGGAAAAGCAAAAGCCAATACAGCTTGGCACCAATGACATTGCAACTCATTTCTACAGTTGAGTGAACTGGAGCAACATGGAATGAAGTGTCTTGCTCAAGAATACAACACATAGCCCAGTCTGGGAATCAAACTCACTACTTCATGATTGTGAGCCCAATGCTCTAACGACTGAGCCATGCACCTTCACAACAATGTGTTGAGTGAATGTATATTTAGATTTTATTTCTTTTTTAATATTAAGCACTATAAGTATCAGCCTTTTCCCTCATTTTCATCCTTTTTTTTTTCCATTTTAGTTTTATGATCTAGGCGCAGGAGTGGCTGTGTGGTAAGTAGCTTGCTTACCAACCACATGGTTCCGGGTTCAGTCCCACTGCGTAGCACCTTGGGCAAGTGTCTTCTACTATAGCCTCGGGCCAACCAAAGCCTTGTGAGTGGATTTGGTAGACGGAAACTGAAAGAAGCCCGTCGTACATATGTATATATATATATATATATATGTATGTGTGTTTGTGTGTCTGTTTTTTCCCCCATCATCACTTGACGACCGATGGTGGTGTGTTTACGTCCCCGTAACTTAGCGGTTCGGCAAAAAGAGACCGATAGAATAAGTACTAGGCTTACAAAGAATAAGTCCTGGGGTCGATTTTCTTGACTAAAGGTGGTGCTCCAGCATGGCCACAGTCAAATGACTGAAACAAGTAAAAGAGTAAAAGAGTACAGCTGCAATAGATTTGCATCATATACATTTAGATCACTTCTAGAAAGTAAGGAACAGAAAAGAGTCAATAAATAAAGCAATTGCTGATTATTAAACATTTATATTTCTGAATATTCAAATGTGGAAGTGTGAGCTTGTCCTGCATTTTAGTTTCAAGAGTATTTTATTACCCTATAATATAACAGAATTTAATTCAAGTCTTTGATTGTTGCATTATTATTCCAATCCTCCATTATTAGCCACCAGTGATAGCTGGCACTTTTCATTGTCTAATGACATGTTTTAACACTAACAAAAGAAATTTCTCGTTTGGAAGTAACTTGGTTTAAAATTGTATTTTTAATTTTTCTTCTTATCATTCTAGTAGATGATGAAGATAGTGATGGAGATGATGGTGTCAGCTTAATGTCTGACCAAACAGAACCAGAGCTGAAGAATATTAAAGAGGAAGATGAGTGTGAAGATGATTATGATGATGTCAGCCTAGGAAATAGGGATACTGACAGTAAATGCAATTTATATCTTTCAGGTGCGTAACTAACTTACTGCAGCAGTAGAAATGATCAGTAATATAGAGGGAAATGGAAGGAATGTAGTAATTCTGATAATGAATACCAACAATATAGTTATGTGTGTATTAATTACTCTTAGTCTTGTCAGCTTAGTAGTATATGATTTACTGAGGAGGAGTAATAAAATTGAAACATAATATCATTGAAGCTATCTCCCTTGCTGGTTTTTCAACCATAAACACTTCTAGAGGTAGTTTTTATCAACTATTTGTTAGGATAATCTCAATTGATAGGAGTTTTTCAACTCACTATATTGTATATACGAGACCATACTGTATTTGTTTTTAACATGTAGAACATACCCTTAAGGTATTTTCTCCTTGCCATTTATTTTTTCTCTTTTTTCAGACAGTGTGTACCCAGGTCTATATTTTCTTATGTTTCTATTTTTTTTTTTTAATGTAGTAGTGTGATTTGAGGTAGATTTGGCTGCTAATTGTAACAGGGCACTTCAGTGGCTAATTTGTTAAGTATTTGGCTTCTACTTTGAAAATGCTAAGTAATATTTGTTACAGAGATTTTTCTTATTTAACCATTATATGGGCACAACTAGGAGTTATGCAGAATCTTCAGGTTTGTTGTGATGAATAGTTTGTGAGGCTATGGCAGGATGATGGGTTGGTTTGGGTTTGTGTTAGTTGAAGGTGCCAAAGGTAAGCATTAATGTATGAGCATATCCAATAGTGTTTTGGAAATTTCCCAAAACAGAACTGTTTCACTTGGGTGGTTTCATTGTGCTTGAAGTAATTTTGTGATTA
The DNA here is from genome assembly GCF_001194135.2 of Octopus bimaculoides. Lineage (NCBI taxonomy): Eukaryota > Metazoa > Mollusca > Cephalopoda > Octopoda > Octopodidae > Octopus > Octopus bimaculoides. Next base: position 82,103,725 of record NC_068984.1, read on the forward strand.
TATATAAAAGTGTTTTAAAACATTTTACATGAACATGGAAGGGGTTCTAGAGAAATACAGTTTTGGATAGAACAATAGAACAACAAGTAGGATATCATCATCATCATTATCAACATCATCATAATCATCATCATTGTTATCATCATCACCACCATCACTACATTTTCATCTGTTTTCCTATGTTTGTATGGGTTGTGCAAATTTTCTCCAACACATCATTGCAATACTTGCTGCATTTCTTTATCATCTCCTCTGTGAGTTTCAGCACCATTAAATTAGCTTTCATCACATCTTCCTGTGTCTGCCTTGATCTTTCTTTTCCACTAGTCCTTTCTACATTGAATCTCCTGACACTAATTCACTCACCCATCATTAGCAATGAAGTTGTCTCTTTTGCACATTACAACTGATTACTCTCATACACGGTTCATCTCAGTTCATTTATGTCTTATTTTTCATGCACACTAACATTACACATCCGGCAGGTTATGCTTGCTTTGTTTCTTTCCAACCTTCGAATATCCTCTGCATTTAGTGCTCATATCTCATGACCATCTTGCATTACAGTTAATACAAAGTACTCTTTGCTTGGAGAGAGAAACTCCTTGTCAGCAGAAGTAAGTGCTTCCTGAATTGTGTCCACCCTATTCTAATTCTGGTTATTATACTTTCAAAACACCTACCTTCACTGTTGCTTGGATTACCCAGGTAATAAGCTATTAACTATATAGAGCCTTCCAAGTTTTGCATTGAATTTATTTTACTGGAGCTCTAACTACTAACTACTCCTGTACATTTATCACAGGCAGGGTTTATATTCATTGTCAGTCTGCCTTCAATTTCTTTACACCTTGAGTACACTGTATGAGATATATACCTACTCCTTTTCTGTATATTCAGCTTGATCATTTCCTTGATGGCACCAGAGTCCTGTTTTTTTTCCACTTGAAATAGTGATGAAAGACTATGTAAATATACAAAACTGTATATTAGTTGACTTAAGAGAATAGAATTGTTTAAAAGCAATACTTAATTAGTGTTAATGTAATAAATACGGGGATCATTAAAACAAAATAAAGCTGAAAATAATGTGATTAGAGAAAAAGATGCAAGATTAGTTATTGACTAATATTTTCATATTTCCAACAAATACAAGGCACAAATCTCGTTTCAGCATTATTCTGACTTCTTCAGTAAAGCATCATTTTCATATCAATTAAATCATGAAAACATATTACATGTATCTAGATGTTATAATGTCCACTGCATTGAAGTAGAAGTAATATGACAAATAAACATCTGGATAGAAAATTTTAACAAATCTTCACACATATATCATGTCATATCATAACACACATGCACATATACACACATCTTATACAAACATCTATTCTCATATTAATAAACACTATTTTGAAAAAAGTTTACTCTGTGATGTTATTGGCTTGAAAAAAAGACGATGGTTTAGTTACTGTGTTATATTTAATGTAATGAACATTGGAAAAATCTAACTAGAAATATTTATGAAAATACTAATGTCATTTCTCTCCTCCATGCATCATAATCATTTTTTTTGTTAGTTTTTTATGCTTATCATATTAAATATATGAATGCTAATTTAACCATTGTTTTCCATGTGTGATGTCGTTTGTATTTTTTTAAATTTATGTATGTATATATATTTTTGTGTATATATATATA
>NC_068984.1:82105746-82132254 GCF_001194135.2 Octopus bimaculoides
TATATATATAAAACACATAGTAGATGATCCACAAGCACTGAAGCAAACTGAGTCTTCAACTTGTTCCATTTGCCAAAAGGTTTTACTGAACCCTCATATGTTGTTCACAAGAGAATCCATCATATATATATATATATATATATATATATGTTATTTTAAAATATATTTTTAGCTTTAATGGAAGAAAATGCTGAGGAAGATGCAGCAAGTACTGATATTTTCTCAAAGCTGGAAGAACGAAGGGAGCAACTTGAAAACGATGTTGGAGGTGCACTTTTGAAAAAGGTTTACTGGATGATACATGTAAGTAAACTACTTTTGTTTTCCTTTGCTTTCTACTGTTTCATCAAGTTTGAAACGTTTGAAATAATATTATCTCTGACAAAAGTTAACTGGAGTCCTCAAAGAATTGAAAAGGTACAGTATGCAATGTAGAGAAAGGTATAGGAGATTTAGTCAAATCATTTTCTCATTCTGACACACCCTTGGATATTCTTATCATCATCATCATTTTACATTTGCTTTCCATGCTAGCATGGGCTGGATGGATTATCACTATCCAAAATCAGTTTTATTTGGAGTTACTGTTCTCCTAGATGGATTGGGAGACCAGATCTTTAAACAATTCATTTCTGACATGGTTTCTATGGCTGGATACCATTCTTAATACCAACCATTTTATAGAGTACTTTGGATGCATTTTATTGTGGCACCAATGAATTCTCTCCTCACATTGTCTCTGTCCTTTCAAGGCAAGAGGGCAAACAGAAGAGAGTGATGACACAGCAAACAAAAGAGGTGAGAGTATAAGTGTGATATTATGTTATGCTTTTTCTTATATCCTTGCAGGTTAATCTTGTTGAATGGTAGGTATTTAATTATCTCTAATGTTGCATTTACAGGACAAACTGCAGGAAGATGACATAGATGATGAGGAAATAATTAGCTTACTGTCTGACAAAGCTGTTTACTACCAGCCAATTGTCCAGTTAGTCCTTGCTGATACAGCCTTCACCAATAGTAAGTTTATAGAATTGTTTGATAAAATGTATATTATAAATGGTTAATAGCTTATCAGATTATGGTAGTGTACAGTTGTGTAGTATTAGAAAATTACCAAATAATTGTAAACTTTGTCTTTCTTATTTGCCTTCTCTCTCTCTCTCACCTAGACACTTTCACCAAAATTTTGTCTATCCCTCACCCTCACTCTCACTAACCAGCTCTCCCATTGAACCCTTTCCCTTTACTCACTGCTATCAAAAAACAGTCAGTACTACTAGAAGGTTATCTGTAACTAGCTCCTTCTCTTTCACACCACTGCTTTCATTAACTCATCATATACAAAATAATATTTTCGTAAATCATAAATACAGTGCTCCCTCTCTATAACACAGGTGATGGGGATCCAAGAAAACCAACCGCCTTCTATCCGGGGGAGGCGATAATAGAAGAAAATGAGATATTTGGTTTGATTAGTAAAGTGCACGAACAAAAAACAAACACATTCATTCAAGTTTAATATTTATTATACAATAAATTAATTATAAAATACCATGAATTATAGCACTTACAACAACTTTAAAAAAATATTTACATTGCATTTTAGATGACATGCCACCTAGTGAATGATTTGAAAGCCCTTAAAAGTATGTTTAATTAATAAAGTTACATTGTATGAAAGTTGACATTTAATTGTTTTTTTATTCAATCATATAAAAAAAAGTCTGTCAGCTTCTTCTGCCACAGTTTTTTCCTCATCTTAATCTGTGCCTGCCTGAGCAGGTTCTTCAGGTGCATGACGTGGACTGGTCCATAGTCTTCACACTCAGTGTATTTTATAAGCCACTTGAGGTATGAGACAGCCTCCGTGTGTGTCTTGGCTGGGGCTGGTGTCTCCACTTCCTCTGTGTCATCTTCTTCTGGCTCCTCCTTAATCTGCTCCACAAACTGGGTGTCTGTCGGTGTCTCTGTTGGGGATATGGCTTCCTCTGCTTCCAGCTACCTGCTAACCCAGTCTTGTAGGGTCATTGTCTCCTCTAGGTGATCCTCTAGATGCTGTTCAAGTTGTGAGTGATAATGAGGGAAATTCTGCTTCAAATTATTTGGGGTCCATCAAACCACCCGCAGTATAACAAGATGCCTTATAAAGAGGGAGCACTGTATTATGATTTTTTTTAAAAACTTTACACATTTCAAACAAAACTAAACCCTATATTTGTCTGTTTTATGCTCATCCTTATTTTGAACCCAATCTTTGTTCTGAGACATATCAGAACAAATCATTTATTTGTTCCAGTATTTCCTTGGGTCTTGTATGAAATACTAGTAAGTGTAATTATTGATCAACTAGTACTTTTGTAGATTTATGCAAAGAAAAACACTTTAGAGTAATATGAGTAAAGCATTTGTTTTCAGCATAGAGTTTGAAATCCTTGAAATAAAATATTCAAGCCATTTCGTTTATGTACAAGATTAATTTTTCTTTCAAAAATGTGATAAACCAGTTCTAAATAGTTGCTCTCAATTTGCATAACAAGAATTAATATTCATTCTCATTATTTTACATCTTTTTCCATGCTAGCATAGGCTGAACAGATCTGTTCCATCATGGTATCTCACAACTTGTCATCTTTGTGAGATACAGTACTGAGGTCAGCTTTCATCAATTTTTCTCCATCTTCCTCTTATGCAGGGTCTTTCCACATAGCTACCATACTTCTCATACATCACATGCTTGTACTACTGCAGTCTTCTCTCCTGCACACTACTGCTGATTCCTCTTGTACTCTTTCTCGCTCTCAGCTCACCTATTTTCTTGTCATTAATTCTCTCTAACATTACACTATAGAGCATACTTATTCCTTTCCAGCCTTTGTAATTTCTATGCATTGAGTGTCCATAGTTCACTCCCATGCAGCAAAACACTTCAAACACAAGCATCATATAATTCTAAATTCTGCCTTCACTTACAAGAAGCCATTTATTGCCAACTGTTAAACATGAGATTTCACAGTCAACTTTTGCTTAGTCAAATAGCTTCCTGCTTTATTCGTGATATAGATATTTTTCTGTATATTGCAGTACAAATTAGCATAAAAATTATTTAATTTTTAATCATAGAATTCGACGATTAAATCCCATTTTTTTTTTCAGGTGATTAAAGAAACATTTGATAGAAATCTTTACATCAATAAAATACTGACTTAAAGAATGGTGTTCAAGTTATTGGGTCTTCTCTGACATGTCATCTCTGGGATATTTGGACCAAGTGAAAACTATTGCTATTTATATTTCAATTTTACTGTAAACTCAAACATATCCCAATTCTTTGAAGTTGTATACCTGCAACACAGCTAATATACCCCTTTCTTTTTCTTTTATAAATATTTGTAAATTTATTTGTGCAGTCATCCATTTCTCATTTTCCTTTTACATTGTGATTCATATCAATTCCTGTAAATAAAATCAGTAAGGTGTCTATATAACTTTTGTTATTCTCTTTACTCATTCAGTATTTTGTTTATTTCGCACAAACGTGATAAAATAGCCAAGTACTTGAGTGTGTGTGTGTGTTTCATTCGTTTAGTCATGTTATTTAAAGGCTCCTCTGATGCTGTTGAGTTTCATACGGTTTATGTTCATCTTCAACAACTGTAGGAAATTCTTGGGTGAGGAAGGAATTTCAGTGGGATAATGTTCTGACAAAGAAGGATTTGATACAGTGATTAATGCATGATTTAGATGAGAAGAGATGGTGTGGATGATGAGACAAGAAGACACAAATATGTTGAGTGGGCTTGAATGGAGGTGGCATACAACCAGTTATCTCTGAGCTACAATGAACTAAGGTTATTGTAGTAACAGTAGAAAAATCAGTGGACTAAATGTTGAAGTGTGTTTATGGGTGACTCTGTAAATGATTAGGCCAAGTGATTTATGAGAAATTAAGAGAATCTGTGTACCTGTTTTGCCAAGAGCTTTAGTGATGTATGTAAAATAGAATTGACTTCCTGAAGGCTTATTCTTCATTAGACCAAACGAGTGGTAGTCAGAGAGTACCAGATCCAGGTTGTACAATAGAAGGGGGACCACTGACCAGCCCAGTTTACTGATTGCCTGATTTGTTGCAAAAGTTATGTGGTCATGCATTGTCATGGTAAATATGGATCCTTTTCATATTCTTTTTCAGTCTCCTAATGGTTTCTCTAAGCATTTGAGTGTCTCAGTGTACCACTGCTCACTGTTCACAGTATAGCTACATTTGAGAAAATCAAAGAGAATGATGCCCTTGTCATCATCATCATCGTTTAACATCCGTTTTCCATGCTGGCATGGCTTGGATTGTTTAACTGAGGTCTGAAGAGCCAGCAGCTGCACCAGGCTCTAATCTGATCTGGCAATGTTTCTATAGCTGGATGCCCCTCCTAATACCAACCACTCTAAGAATGTAGTGGGTGCTTTTTACGTACCATCAGCACAGGAGCCAGTCAAGTGGGCCTGGCATCAATCACGTTTGGATGGTGCTTTTTATGTGCCACTGGCACGGGCGCCAGTCAGGGGACACTGGCATCAACTTTGTTCGGATGATGTATTTTACATGTCACCAGAACGGGAGTCAGTCAGGGGGCACTGGCCACAGCTACGATTTTGGTTTAACTTGACTCAACAGGTCTTCTCAAGCATATATCGCCTGATGCATCAGGGGTACTCTTAAATGGGCCAGACATGCAACACTGGCATCGGCCATGGCTGTGATCTCACTTTAGTTTCCGGGTCTTCTCAATCACAACATATCTCCAAAGGTCTCAGTCTTCTGTCATTGCGTCTGTGAGGCCCAGTATTTGAAGGTCATGCTTCACCACCTCATCCCATGTCTTCCTGGGTCTACCTCTTCACTCTAACAATCACTATAACTTTATGTGTCAATTGCTGGCCCTTGAAATTTTTAGGCCTTAGCAGTGTGATATCATTCCATAGGTATATTATATCTTTGTGTAACGTTGGAACGCAATGTTTATAATGACATTATCACAGCACAACTCTGTAGGTCACTCTCTAACATTGTTTTGCTGTTCTCAATCCAAATTTTCTGCACATCTTCATATCTGAAAATTTTGTCCTTACTTAAGCAGTGAATTCTCCTGCAACAAAGAGTATGTCTTGGCTTGGGCCAAAGTGTTTTGGATTTATTCATAGAATACTTGAATTTCACTTTCATTTACATCAGTAGTTGGAGAGTAAACCTAGAGAAAAGAGATGTTAAAAGCTGTAGCTTTGATATGAACATATGTAAGTCTCTTATTGGTTGGTTGATATAAGATCATACTGTGTGATGCTTCTCATGAAAGGATGGCTCATGCTCTTGCTTCATGCTGTTCTTTTAAAATTATGATTAGGTTATCATCTGCTGCAGTGAAATGTCCGGATTTGGTCTAATGTGTATCTACAAAGCCAAATATGGTGATTTTACATATTCTCGTTTCTTGAGTGATCTTATATAGTTTTCCTGCCTGTTATAATGTACATTCCAGATACCTATATGTGTGCTTTTCCATAGAGTGGTTCTGCTTTGATCTCCTCTCATATAAGCAGCAGACCTTTTGTTGGGCAGTGCTGAGCCTGATGCATCTACAGTTGTGTTGAGGTCTCTACAGTGAGATCTCTCTCTTTTCCAGTAGCAATCACAACAGCAGGCCTCCTGTTGATTCCAAGGCTACTGTCCATCTCTTGAACTGTGCGATGCAGGATTTCCATGATACATGCTGAGTAGCATTAAATCAGAGGGTCCTGTGTACTCTTCTGTTGACATTTGGTTGTTCTTCCACAGGACCACCAGTGCTCAGTTGTCATGATGTTGGTCTGTTGGCATGTGTCCCTTGAACTAGTACCATAGAGTATAGCAGGGTTTTTCCCCTAAATCCATTGTATTCTATACTTCCAACTGAGTCACCTCGAGTGGGATGTGGCACTTCACCACGTACAATAGTTTTTATTGTGGAGAGGCTGCAAGTGTGCCTTCAGGCTTCACTAATTACAACACACCTGACTCCTAAAGTTTAGGTAGAATTACCAAGTGGTGGATCCATCAAAGGTTTGCTTGTGATCACTCTACGCAGCCCTGCTTACTACACTGGCTGCTCTCCACTCCTGACTCCCAATGTCCAGGTAGAACTGGAATACACCCAGCTTTGGGGCACAACCTATTGTGTGTAATATAAGCAAACAATTAAGCACAGAGTGAATATGCTTGGATCATAAATTCAATAGTCTACATGAAGTCATTGAACTTTTACTGAATTTATGACCAGGGTAGAAGTAAAGAGTAGAAGCACAGTAAATTCAATGGATTCTGATTTAGATACAAGGGATGCAGTTTCGAGTAAAGACTGTAATAAATAAATAAATATAGCTTAACGGGCGGAGAGTCTCACTCTACTTTTCTTACTGTATAAATATTGGTTTCAAATTTTAGTACCAGGCTAGCAATTTCGGGGGAGGGAGTAAGTCGATTACACCAACTTCAGTCAACTGGTATTTATTTTATCGACTCCAAAAAGGATGAAAACTAAAGTCCACCCCGGCAGCATTTGAACTCAGAATGTAAAGACGAACGAACGACCGCTTAGCATTTTTCCCGGTGTACTAACGATTCTGCCAGCTCACTGCCTCGCTCTTACTGTATAAATATTGAACGAAAGAAAGAGCCTACGCATTGAAGAGAATCTTAATTTGCAATGTGGAGGATTTTAACTCTCGTGAGTTAAACAAGAGAGCGGAAAATGTTAAGAAGGTAATATAGAGGAGACGCAAGGTATTTAGAGGCGAGTGGGGGTCGTTTTCCTTAGAGAATATTTAAACCAGACCCAAAACTTATATTTTAAAAGCATTTAAAAAGTATTCCTGGGTATTAGAATAACAATTAGATATGACGAATGTCAAGATTCAATATAATTTCATCGTATGTCCTCATCTTTGGTAGACAGGACAGACGCGGCTTTGGCCATAGGTTTGGCTGATCAGTAGTGACCGGAGCTAAACAACAACTTTAGAAATATTAATTTCAAATTTTGGTACAAGTTCAGAAATCTGGGAGGAGTGGGTTAGTCGATTACATCGACTCCAGTGTTCAACTGGTACGTATTTTATCTACCCCGAAAGGCAAAGACGACTTTGGCGGAATTTGAACTTGGAACGTGAAGACGGACGAAATGGTGCTAAGCATTTTATCCGGCGTGTCAACGATTCTGCCAGCTCGCCCCTTAACAACTGTAGAAATATTATATGGAAACAAAATTTGCTTGCGATCATTTATTTATACTCATTCATTGACTTGACAAACAAAATCAAATTAACCTTACGATTTACAAAAATCAAAACCAGTAAGCGATTAGTAAACAAACAGTTTCCACTATTTTGAACAGCGCGCCAAATAAACTAAATAATCTTTCAACTAAATGTGCAAACAAAAACAAAAAAAAAAGAGTAGTTACGAAACTGAGTTCCTGAATCAGTTTCCCGCATTCAGCACTACTAATAATGGCGGCTTCTTCGGGATACACATGTAAGATAGGCCCGTCTATTCTTAATTCTGATCTCTCATCTTTATCCGAAGAATGTCAACGAATGATGAATTGCGGTGCAGATTACTTGCACCTGGATGTGATGGATGGCCACTTCGTACCGAACTTAACTTTTGGACATCCCGTTGTCAAGTGTTTACGACCGAAAGTTCCCAATGCATTCTTTGACATGCACATGATGGTTGCCAACCCCGAAAGGGTCTGAGCGATGTATTTCTTTGTTAATTTATTTTATTAATTCTTTGAACTCTGTCTGTGTCTCTCTTGTAGTTTAGAATATTTTGTCTGACGATATTGTAACTTGCCTGTTTACTATTATAAAGTTTTATTTTGTCATTTTCTTGATGACAACAATTGTTTTTGTTAGCTTACCATCGGGATTAATTCAGCAGGCTTATGATTAGACATTCCGTTTGTGACCAGCAAGTCTCTTTTTTTTACCTCCCTTTCATTTTTTAAGCATATTTAGACTATATTGCACATTTTTCATCTTCTAAAACTGTGATTTGAGAAAACTTTGGCTGCTGTTTCTACCCAATAGAAGGACCATATGGGGGCCTATTTCTTTTATTAAAATTCTTATGAATTCTTCAGTAGACAGTGCACATGAGCTTTTTAAAACCTCTAAAACTGGTGGGAAGAAGTTATCGGAACTGATTGTTTATATCACGAGACAAGCTCAACCTTGATCAAAGTAAACCCTATGACCATAGACATTCCTTCCATATTATCCAATGTGCTCTGTGTTTAAAATTATGGGATGTAAGTTGTGGAAGATTTCAGACAGATCGAGTGACCTAGTAGCTCAATTTGATTCTTATTAGTTAGTCATCATCTAAGAGAGCGAGAGAAAGAAGCGATGGTGGTGTAAGACGTCGAGAGAAAAAAAGGAGAAGCGGTAGCGTCTGACTCGTTACTCTCCTTGCTCATTCAGTGTCGACGTTTCCTTTCATCCATTCGAAGTCGATGAAATAGCTACCACTCGGCTCTAGATTATACTGGAAGTAGGAAGCCGTTATTTCGTCTTGTTACAAGACTTGCACTTGTTATGTATTTTGTTTTAGTTTTTTTTTTCTTGTTAATGGCTCTTTGGGGGGGGGGGACTAAAAAAATTATTACTATCATATGCACATGGTTACTTCGCTAATTAGTTCGACCCCGAAAAAGTGTATGGGCAGTAAATCCATAAAGGCAATATTGGAATTCAGTAAAGAATGTGTAGGTAAACACAGCAAAATATTTTGTTTAATCCATCGATTCCGTAAATCACATGGCCTGAAATTTTACGGGGAGGAAACAATCAGTTATATGGAATCCGATATATGACTGGTACTATTTTATCAACTTTCTGACAAATGAAAGGCAAAATCGACCTTGGTGGAATTTGAACTCTGAATGTAGAGTCCTAGCATGCCATTTTGTACGACGCTCTAACAATTCAGTGTCATTGTACCTGGCATGTGTGTCTAAATTCATCTGGTGTAACATTTCATTTCTCTAGTATCGATGTGTACAAGTACGCTAAAAAAAATCGACCCCTCTATTTGAATGAGTTCTTTAAATCCATTTAATTTCCAACTAATATTTTGGAACCACTTCAAAATCCAGGCTAAAATTTTCCTTTCTCTGGGAATTTTTGTAGCAAGGGAGATTACTCTTCCTTACTCACAAATTGATGTGAAAATTTTATCATGCTCAACATTGTAAATACAATCAGATTTATTGGATTTTAATTAGAAATCTGTTTCCAAATCCAGACTTAATGAATTGATTTAAATGGCTCAGCTGCAGTTATTCTAAACTATATCAGCATGTCTCGGTTGTATTTGTAAAAGAGATACGTTTTCACAACTATAGATCATTGTTTTGATCAAAGAAGCTCTTTCTAAGACACTACTTAGAAACAAATTACAGACTTTTCAGTAAGTCAACATCCCGTTAATTTTAACATAGCAGTAGATTTTAATTTCCCCTCAATCTATCTACTGTGTGTATAGATACCATAGTAAATTGTTGGTCATACTGGATAATGTGATCTGAGATAAACTTTGTTTGATAAGATGAGATGCCTTAATCATAGGTCTGCTGAATCCTTGAGTTAATCAATAATAAGCAGTGACATAGCATTTTTTTGGACTATTATGAAAGGTAGTTTCTATGTTGATGATGTTATCAATGAAGTTCTGTTTAATATTTTTTGTTTCTCTTCCAAATGACTTGTGGCACCTAAAGCTCTAATACAACTTCTTGTATCATTAGTTTCTACAGCAGTATGTACTTAAAGGAATCACAATTGAAACAACATTCAACTCTCCTTGTAGCTGGAGAAAAATGTGTCATCTCATGAGGAGAGATGAACACAGCCCTGAGGGATGATGAAACAATTCTCAGTATGAAAGTGCAGTTGCAGCTAACAGCAGTGAGCTGTAGTAATCATTCACCTTGTGGTATCTTCTTACAGCTAGGTGAACTTGATCGTTAACAGTTCTACAGTTCCAACTCTTTTACTTGTTTCAGTCATTTGACTGCAGCCATGCTGAAGCACCACCTTTAGTCAAGCAAATCGACTCCAGAGCTTATTCTTTGTAAGCCTTGTACTTATTCTATCGGTCTCTTTTGCCGAACCACTAAGTTACAGGGTCATAAACACACCAGCATCGGTTGTCAAGCGATGTTGGGGGGACAAACACAGACACAAATATATACATATATGATGGGCTTCTTCCAGTTTTCGTCTACCAAATCCACTCACAAGACTTTGGTCGGCCCAAGGCTATAGTAGAAGACACTTGCCCAAGGTGCCACGCAGTGGGACTGAACCTGGCACCATTTGGTTAGTAAGCAAGCTACTTACCACACAGCCACTCCTGCGCCTAGAGACACTTGCCCAAGGTGTCATGCAGTGGGACTGAACCCGGCACCATATGGTTGGTAAGTAAGCTACTTACCACACAGCCACTCCTACGCCAACTGTTCAAAACTTATTTTATCAACCTTGGCAAGATAAACGATTATGTCAATTCTTGTGAGATTTGAGCTGCAAACTATGTATAATTAAATATGTTTAGCAAAAAAAGTTATTGCTCAACTATCTTAGCCAACCTCACTTCACTCTTTTAGTGTGTTGCCTTAAAGATCTATAATTTGCCTTTAATTTTCTCTTCTAGTGGGTAGAAGGTATGGCAGATGCAGGTGCAAATCAATATACCTTCCATATAGAGGCCACTGACAATCCTGAGGACTGTGTGCGCAAGATCAAAGAATCAGGAATGAAAGTAAATTGATATTTGTTTCACTTTACACTTTTTATATATATATACCCTAACCCTAATTTTTATATACTATGAAACCCTATTTTACCTGAAAATTTCCTGAAACAAAATTACAAACTACTGGTTTCATATTTCATATATTTTCTTTCCTTCTCGTGTTTTACATGTTATTATTATTTTCTTTATCAGTTATAGCATAGCTACTATGGATTTTGTTGAAATTCTAAATTTTACATTTAAACAGTGGGGTCAAAGTGGAATCTGTTGTAAATCAGTCAAACTGATTACAATCAGTTTTGTTGTCCTAATACACAGCACAATAGCCTTATTATAGTTTGATTTTTCTGGCCAAAGGTCAAGTACTTTAATGTCACTGACATGGACTTACAATGACCTTATTAAACGTTGGATTAAACATTGATAAACAATTATCAAAATATGGTATTTAAATAATTTCCAGTTTCTGAAGCTTGCTGAGTAGCTTAAAGATAATCAGTAAAACTTTGAGGCACTAATAGTGTAATGTAAGAGTAATAATATCATTACAAAATATACAGTAAAATGCTTTTTTTATGGACTATTGTTAGATTAAATTTTCCTTTCACTCATATCCTTTATATTGGTTTTCTTGTAAATGTATTTGTGTTTCTGCTTTGCTTTCAGGCTGGAATAGGTATGAAACCAAATACACCTATAGAAACAGTGCTTCCTTATGTACATATGGTTGATATGGTCCTTGTAATGACAGTGGAACCTGGCTTTGGTGGGCAGTCATTTATGAAAGAGCAAATGTCAAAAGTAAAGATTTTTCTCTGTATTACTTGAAAATTTAAGAGCAGTATAATAGAAGTGATTGACAGAATCCAACTCTAGATGAATGAATAGATATGTAACTCCGAAACAGTGCACTGTGGCATGCTGGTGTGCTAGGAATGTCTTGGTGCTCCTATGGATTAAAAAAATATATATGATTTAACACATTAGAAATTCCATACATGAGTGCCTTAAAATAATCTGTTATTCATTAGTTTATGTGCATAGCTAGGTATGAGGGTGGTGGTGGTGGTGGTGAATTGGCAGAATCATTAGAGCATTGCGATATTTTCTTGGCTGTCCAGATTCTGAGTTCAAATCTCACCACAGTCAGCTTTGCCTTTCATTGTTTTGGGGTCAGTAAAATAAAGTACCAGATAAGTAATGGAATCAGTGTAATCAACTAACCATCTTAACTCCAAAATCACTAATTTTGTGCTTAAATTAGAAATCATCATATATAAGTACAACTATGAAAACAAGGTATGCAATGATTTTCTATACTTTTAATCTTAAATTTTTAACTTTCAAACAGTATTTTGTTTTAAATTGCCATATGTGAGCCAAGTGCACTGTAAAATCAAAATGATTGAGAACTACTGGAATAGAGTAAGAGATTTGTTTAATAAGCCCTGTAACTCAGAGAGAGACGAAGTGCAAAAAAATTGGGTTAGAAATTGAATGTTAGAGGCATTGAAATCTCTATGCAATATATTTTAGGCAGTGTTGAATATATTTCAATCAAATTGTTTTTGTCCATTCTAAAGGTGCGGTTACTTAGAGAGAAATTCCGTGAGTTAGACATTGAGGTTGATGGCGGCGTTGGAACTTCTACTATTAAAGACTGTGCTGATGTAAGCAAATATGACTTCTTATTTTATGCTGTTGGATACTATACCATTTGTTATATTTGCAGGAGGTAATACTGAATGATAATGTGAGAGACCTATCACACTGATGACACTTGCACTACATCATAAGCACCAAAATATATCATAGTTTAGATTTGGCATGAGCTCTAAGGCTCGTAAAGATGGATCTTAACTTGCTCTCCATGGCTTATAAGTGACTGAGATTATTAAACCTCAGAATGGGATGCCAGCCCTTCGTATGGTTAACTTCCCAGCTATTGTTGCAACTTGTTTACAGCTGAGTGGGATGGAGTAACATGAAATAAAGTGTTTTGCTGAAAAACACAGAATTAAAACTACAATCTTACAATCATGTGTGAAACATCCTAACCACTAGACCATGCATCTACACACCAAAATATAAGTTCTGAGCTACATTTAGTTATCTATGGCTCACAGTTAAGCTGTAAGGATACTGCTTAATTGCCGAGTGTTGTCTGAGCTTGATGTACTGGGCTCAAACCTCTAAAAGCATGTTTGGATTACTTAACCCTTTTTATACCAATCTGCTTGAGATTGCTTGTTGGTTCCGAAATATAAACCTGTTCTAAAATGATCTAAATTAAAAACATTTCATGTTAATTTATATTCCAAACACCAAGTGAATAATGACAAAATTATTTTACTAAATTTTTCATTGTTTTCAAAATAAATTGAAACAAAAGCAGTATATTGCAATAGAAATATGACAACAAGGTTAAAGGAGAGAGGTGGATACTTCTCAAGTAATATTATTAAATAGATGCTATAAATAAGAGTGTCAGGTGCATCACAAGACATTCAATCAATCAATCATTTTTTTTTCTTTTATTCTTTCACTTTACTGGTTTCAATCATTGAACTTTGGCCATGCTGGGACATCATCTTCTAAGGTTTTTAAACAAGAACTTTATTGATCCTTAATGAAATCCAAAGTTACTGTTTTTACTATACAGTGACACAACACTAGTAAACATAAACACAGACGCAGACGGACACACCTATATACACACACACACACACACACACATATATGATATATATATATATACACACACACATATATATATATATATATATATATATATATATATATATATATATATATATATATATACGGCTGTCCACTTGTGACCGAGGAAGACCATTGCTGACCTTCAGGAACATTGTGCACTCTAGGACTAACTTATATGTTGCATTTTGCGGTTCTGCTTGTGGCTAATGGTTTGGATGATTTAAGAGAAGATTGAACTAATGTCTGCTTTGGCATGGTTTCTGTGACTGGATGCTCTTCCTGATGCCAATCACTTTACAGAGCGTTTATGTACACCACAGACTTCTGCACATTTTCTCTTTACCAAACTCTACTCACAAGGTATTGAGCAATTTAGACCTACATTGAAGAGACTTGCCCAGGGTTCTACACTGTGGTATTAAACCAGGAATTCTGTGGTTCCAAAGTAAACTTATTAATCACAGTCATGCCTTCTACTATATAACATTTCATATGGAATGTCAGATTTCTGTTTTTAATTTTTAGAACATTTTGTAAACGTTAGTGTGTGAAGAATTTATTTTTGTTAAAAAGTAAAATGGAAAATGCTGATGTATGTTCCTTCTCCAAAAGTATAAGGATGTTAGTAAAACTCTTCTAACTCAGAATGATACTCAAGCAACTTAGTTCACCAAGAAGACTACCACCTGCTATGAAGTTGCACCAAAAATATTAAACTCTTTTTCTTCGGGATTACATGATCTGAGTATGCATACTAATGTGTCTACTGCTTTTGGTGGATCTGACCTAGAAATCCAGCACTGCATCTAACACACAAGCTACATACAAAATTCTGTACTATTGCATTATCCTGCTTAATGCTGATAATCTGCATCTTCTTTGAACTCTGCATCAGGTGTAATCAGGATTCTTGTTCACTTGTGACTAAATCCAAGCATAAAATGATGTCTCCAGTGTGTGTGACTCAAATATTTGAAATACACACACAGGTGTGCACATATACATATATATATATATATATATATATATATATATATATATATATATATATATATATATATATATATATATATATATATATATATACACACACACACATACACATATATATGAATAGTTTATTAAGAAACTTTTAGTTCTACCTAGTTGTTTTTGTCATTAAGGAATACCTCTCTTTGGAGGACATGTTCATAACATATGCAATTCACCTGTGAAAGGGATGTGTTATAGACACATCATCTAAAGGGAAGAGGTGTTCTCTGATGCTTGCATGGGTCAGATATATATATATATATATATCATATTATTATTATAATTATCATCATTTAACATCCATTGTCCATGCTGGCATGGGTTGGACGGTTTGACCAGGGCTGGAAGGCTGCACCAGATTCCAGTCTGATTTGGCATGGGTTTTTTACAGCTGGATGCCCTTCCTAATGCCAACCACTCTGAGAGTGTAATGGGTGCTTTTATGTGCCACTGGTACGGGTGCCATTTGCGTGAAACCAGTATCCACTACAACTGTGATTTTACTGGGCTTGATGGGTCTTAAGCATGACATAATGCCAAAGGTCTCGTTCATTGCCTCCGTAAGGCTCAACACTCAAAAGGAACTCAGCCACTTTGCCTCCCGGGAGCCCAGTGCTCAAAAGGAACCCAGCCCATTTACCTCTATGAGGCCCAATACTCAAAAGGTGCTCTTTACGTGCCAGTTATGCGACACCAGCATCAGCCATGACTACAATTTCACTTGGCTTCGCACGTCTTCTCAAGCACAGCATATTGCCAAAGGTCTGTCACTAGCCATTGCCTCTGTGAGGCTCAAAGTTCCTGGGTCTACCTCTACCACAGGTTCCCTCCACAGTTAGATATTGGCACTTCTTTACACAGCTGTCCTCGTCCATATGCATCACATGACCATACCAGTGCAGTCGTCTCTCTTGCACACCACATCTGATGCCACTTATGCTTACTTTTCTCTCACCTCCATTACTAACTTGGTCACCTAGATAAGGGAAGCTATCTACAACCTCTAGCCTTCCCCCTCCCCCCGTTGATGGAGATATATGTATTTCTATGTGTGTAAATGTGTGCATGTATGCACACAAAAATGCTCTTTTGTACATGTATGCAAACTTACAAACAGAATTAGTACTTCATTGCTTTTTGTTAAAACCTTTTAATTTCTGTTTGTCTAGGCTGGTGCCAACATGATCGTCTCAGGCAGTGCCATCATCAATAGTGACAATCCACGTCAAACTATTAACTTCTTACGAATGACAGTGGAAGAAGCTATTCAGAAGAGTCAACTAGAACGATAAAGGATACAACAATCATGCTACTTGAAGTGTTACCATTCCACATGCTTTTAGGACATTGATCATACATCTACCTAACTTGCTACGAGATTTCCCACTAAACTGTCTTTTCCATTGTGTGTACAACTTTATCATGTCGGTTGTCATGTTAGTGACATTGTTAGCTGTCACCTTCATACATCCTTGATTTTATGTGATTTATTGATGTCTTGTTTTCCTACAAACATGCTCAAGCTACTGGTTGGTCTATAAATGTTGGTCAATTTGGAGACTGATTTCAGATTAATAAATTCCATTGCTTAGCTTTATTGCATTTGCTATTGCTTTTCTTTCTTTCTTTCTTTTCCTTTTTTTTCTACCAGTTTAAGTCATTGGACTACAGTATAGTGAGTTATATGACAACAATACTTAGTCTAGTACTCGTATTAGCAAACTGTAGTTTGTGAATAGCTACAATTGACATTAGTTACCTCCCTTGTACAGTCGTAATTATCAGATGGTATTTATATGGGTATTCACCATCAGGTAGATGTCCACGTGCACATACACATGCATACCTGTCTGTCTCTCTCTCTCTCTATATATATATATATATTGCTTTTAATCAATATTATTGGCAGTGACTTCTAAGTTTTAACTTGCTGAGCCATTTGTCGTACTGCCGACGATGACTTAGTTGGCCATAATTTCAAAGTAACTATCAATAATTTTGTTTAAGAACAACAAATCTGTACTCTACAAAGTTATAGAAGAACCCATCAGAAAAATTGTAAAATTGTTTTTATTATAATTGAACATAAAAACATTGATATATATATATATCTATATCTATACTATATATAAGACAGAGATGTGTGTGTAATCGCTTTTCACGTGAAATCGACTTCACCAAATGCTTCCATACTTGTGATGCGTGAATGATTTGATCTCGGATAAATCTTAGGCTCTTCATTTGATTTTTTAAATTAAAAATAAATAATATTGCTTTATATTTAAGATTCACTTCTTTAAAAAGGTTCCTCAATGTCAACTTCTGGTATTGATGTAACAACGGCAAAAACCTTCACTCTATTTTGTGTGTTCGTGTGTATAAGAGAGAGAGAGAGTAAATACTACATACACACCGCTCTCTCACTCTGTCTCACACACACACCCCTTGACTCACTCACACTCTGTCTCTTACAAACGCACACATACATAAATGTATACAAACATATTTACAGACACGTGTGTATGCGCGCGCGTGCGTGTGAAAAGTTCCTGGCTTTGGGTAAAAGAAAATACAGGAAGATCAGTTAATTATGATTTTATTCAACATATTCCCCTCATATTCACACTTATTGCAGCAGTCCTTCATTTTTTCTTAGCCCTGTAAAATAACTTGGAAGGTTGGGCCTCCAACCTGGCCTTTCGCAATACCCTTAAAGCTATGTGTGTGTGTGTATGTATGTATAGGGAGAGAAAGACAGTGAGACATATACAGACTCCCACACAGTTTCCATTTGCCAAATTTCTCTGACAAAATATTGGTTTACTTCTGGCTATGATTTTGGACAGTTGCTCGAAGTATAACAAAAGTGAAAAAAGAACCATGCTATGTAGTTATGATGCAATCTTCTTAACAATACCGCCATAAACAACAGTAAAATCTTCTTTAAATCACATGCTCACATCTGAAAAAAAAAAATGAATTATCTAATACCTGAAAAAGTACGGGCTAGATTGATCATAGGTGTATCAGAGCTAATTCTATTTTCTTCTGCACTGGCATGGGTTGGACTGATTTCACAGCACTTTGTGGCCTGCATCATCTGGCACACAGCAATAAAGCAATCTGGCTTTGTTGCAGTATATGTATTACTGTGTACATTTTATTGCTTCATTTGTATTAGATAAGTTGTTTATGGCTACACTAAAGTATTCTTTCTGACCTGTATTAGGTCTTATTTGGAGTTACTGTCCTCCTAGACAGCTCACATGCAATATGGTTTGCAGAGTCCATGTCTTGTTCATACATTACATTTAAAATAAAAAAAATTAATGAAAATTATTAAAAAAACAAATATTCTAAATGGTTCTATTTCTTAATCTATGTAACAGGTGTCTAGTTGAATAATAAAAATATACAAAACTTTAGCTTAACAAAGACACAGTTCATTGATGGAGTCATGACTCAGCTAAGAATTGCCACCAATTCAAATATCAAGAATTAATTATGGCAGAGGGTGATGTACTGCTGGAAAAAATGCCTTGTATTTTTTCTGACAATTGATGACGACAAATTAGGCAATCACAAGTACCAGTCAAGGACTGATGTCAATGTAACTGAATATAAACTTGTTTTAGTTAGCTATTACTATTAATGCTATTATTAGTAGTTTCATCATTTTTATAAAACTGACATCATTAGTATTCAAAACTAAAACTATAAGTGGGAACTAAACATATGTAATGTAATAAACCTCCTACCCCTGAATGTATAGTTAATTAAAATTTCAACTGCATTGAGGAGAGAAAATCTTTAGCTTTCATGATTAATTCTAGTAAAGAGTAGTGAGCTGGCAGGATGGCTAGACTGTTGGAAAAAAAAAATGCTTACTGGTTTTTTTTCTGAACCTTTACATTCTGAGTTAAAATCCCATTGATGCCAACTTTTTCCTAGGACTGATTCCAGAGACAGGATGGAGAAGTGAGTCTAAAATGAACAAGCATTAGGGCTAATGGCAGTACCTTAGCATAGCCACAGCCCTTGGATGGAACTAATAATAGAAAAATAAGAAAGAAAGATTAATTTTCATGTGCTGTGTAGGTTTTCTTCTTTAATATATGTTGAACATGATTCCTCAGAGCTTATCTGTCATGATCAGAATCAGTGTCAATGAGATCAACGCAGTCACTTGATCTACTAAAAATAGCAATCAAATTCCCTTAAATTCCACCCTTCTGTCTTAAAACATGAAAGACGTTGGATAATGTAGTCTTAGATATGCAAAAAGACAGAATGGTCAAAGCTGAAATGCTTTTGATTGTTGGTCCGCTCAATTAGGGCTGACATTTATGAAACAACCATCCAATATTAAATGTGAAACTAACAGTTTTCCACAAAGTACTAAGTAAGCTTTGTAATAAAGAGAAGATTTAGTATTTTATGGTTGAGAATCTTTTTTTTTTCCCCCTGTTTTTGTTTTTCTTTTCCTGTTAAGCTAATGAAAAAGAACTCTGTAGTCTTAGAAATAGTAAATGAAATACAACACCATAGCTGACCTAGAAGATTACATGTCTGATAAATACGAATATTATTACCAGGGGTATATATATTCTGGGTTTGCTAGGTAAGAACTGCATACCCGCCAGAGATGGTACAATTTCCGTATAATAATTCTGTCTTTGTACTGTCATGATATAATCTGCCAGTAATTTGTTTTCAAATCTAAGACACAAAGATTAAATCAGAGTTGAAGTTATTTTATGTATAGAAAGAACCTTAAGCATGACTTTCATACTTTTGTCAACATTGCACACCCTACAGCTATCTCGGTTACTGTTGTTTAAACTTGTGAATACTTTGACATTTTACTGGGAATGGATTATACTTTTGTTGCATTTGATTTCTAGAGGAAAAAAACTAATTTACTCTGTTTAACTGCATTGAGTTCTTTAATATGGTTTGAATTTTACATGTTTTAATGGACAAGCAAACAATAACATTATATTACTAAACAATTGTTAATAATTAGAAAAGACTTATATTCTATAAGAACCAAGAAACCTGATTTGACAGGATATGTCTAATCCAAGTAGATTTGCATGCTGGACACAGTTAAATACTTTGCTGATGACAAATAATTTAACACCGTTTTCAATAAATTTCTTGAAGGCATACTGGTTGTTGCTGCTCTTTAGACCCAAGCATGCTCTGATTGAGCAGGCAAACAAACAGAATCATTTTTGTATGTGCAATGAATCAAGGTATCATAATCCAAAGTATCCATTTCTAAGAAGTTGCTGTGGATTTTGACAGTGTTTTGGCTATTTCTTGTACGTTAAGGAGAAGCTCTCTTTTGGCATAAGGTGCAATGGCTAAGAAATATAACAAAGTAGACTTCCAAAAGTCCTACTGGTAGTCATTAATGATTGAAAGAATGTTGCATGTTGTCCTGTTTTCTTTTTTTGTTTTTTTTTCTGCATTCTGCGTGGCTGTACGGTTTAGAAGTTCACTTTACATAGTTCTGGGTGACAGACAGACAGAAAGAAAGAAAGAAAGACCAGACGGGACGGGGCAGTAATGGGAGAGCGTGTTGATAGATTTATGGCTTTCAAATAGAAAGAAACGGCTTTGCAGACTATGGGTCGTCTAGTTCAAGACAGCTTTAGAGCATCGGCGAATGGAAAACCAAGTTTAGTACTGTAACACGCGCACGCATTCTTAATTCCACAGAGACGTACACACGTGTGCGCGCACACACACTGGCCCGAACATAAACAAACTCGCGTGCGCAACAGCCTCTCGAAAACCACGGATACACGTACATAATCAACCACTAAAAAATCACGATGGTATAGTCAGCAAATGATACTCCTTTCTACTATAGGCACAAGGTCTGAAATTTGAGGGGAGGGCACTAGTCGATTACATCAACCATCAGGGTTCGACTGGTACTTATTTCATCGACGTCGAAAGAATGGAAGGTCGACCTCAGCTGAATTTGAATTCAGAACGTAAAGCTGGAAGAAATGTCACTAAGCATTTTGTCCGGCATGCTAACAATTCTGCCAGCTCGCTGCCTTGAAGATATCGATGTTATCGACTAGCACCTTAACCTCAACATTTCTGACTTCATTCGCAAAATGAGCCCCCTTTAATTCTGCTCAGATTGCTTTCAGTTTTGGTGTATCACTGCAACTTTGAATTTTGATTACGAAAATTTCTGTCTCGCTATTGGCTAAAAATACAAAGTTTTTCCGATCTTTAAACCTCTGTAACTCTTTCCTCCAATTTTTTCTCCGTATCATACCTTCATAGCAATGAGACTGGAAGACTACATTATTATAGCCAATTTACGGATTTTTTTACTTCCTTTTAAAAAAATGCATATTTTGCAAATGAAAATAAACTAGATCCAAAATTGAAAGCAATCTGAGCAAAATTAAAAGGGGCTCATTTTGCGAATGAAAAAGACTAGATCCGATCATTTTTTCTAAATTTTGGCACAAGGTCAGAAATTTTTAGGGTAAGGTGCTAGTCGATAACATCGATCCCAGTGCTCAACTGGTATTTATTTTATCGACCCTGAGAGGATGAGATCTCAGCAGCATTTGAACCCCGTAAAGATTACAGCCACGGTGACAAATCGCCCGTAGAGTGTACACGTAGTAGGTAGATAAATAAGGCAGGTACTGCAAATGAAGACAAAATTTCGGCCGTTTGATGTTTAAGATTCATAATACGTGTTAATTGTATAATAATAATGGTAGGGCGAATCAAAGTTCATCGAGTCACTGGTAGGCAAAGCGAGTAAGACACGTTCTAGTGCAAGGGTCGAAGAACCTTTTAAACCAACTACCCACAAATATATTTATTTATGCCGATGTTACCCTGTTGATTTGAAAGGAAGAAAATCAAAGATTCTTTGAATTCAAAGGGTTTATTGAATCTATTTATACGGAGAATACAATTATAAGTATAAAAAGTATAAAGCAAATGCGATAAAATAATTTGATATCCTCATTATGAAATAAAAGGAAAAAATGATGTTTCATTTTTGTTACAACTACATCAGAATTGGGGCATTTTGATGCCAGAACGACTTCAATATAGTCTTCGGGCCCAATTGATTACTTTTCTTTGTTTTTATGTTCATTAGAGTGGAGAATCTTTGTTTACAAAGATAGGTTGTTGCAAAAGGCAACCACTTTGAAAGAGACTAGATCCACTTTTGACGAAAAAAATCAAATAATATTTTATCCCTTGCAATAGAAATGAACGATCAATAAACCAAAAATTAGCAATAATATATTTCTATAAATAGATATTCATCTATATAAGTAAGTAAATATATATTTAATTTCTTAAAAAAAAAATATATACGAAGGTGGGCTGAAAAGTTCATAGGCTGACTCTGACGGAGTGATACTTGAGTTGTGAAATTTTGCATGCATCAATTTCTACTCTTCTTCTTAATAACTGATTGCATTGTTTCTTTCCAGGTAAACTGAGATCTGACTGTTCAAAGAAGATTTCAGAAGTAACTAGTAGCAACTTCTCTTGAAAATGGAGAAAATTTGGCATCGTGGCGTTATGAAATACATGCAGAAAAAGGGTTTAGCCTCTAAGGATATTCATGCTGACATGGTTGGCTACATTAGAGGATGATGTTCCAGTTTTATCAACTGTGCAAAAGTAGGCAGCTGAATTTAGGTGAAGAGAGAGTCTTGGAGATGACTCGATATTTGGGCGTCCTGCAACTTCCACCACCGTGGAAAACATTGATCGTGTTCACCACATAGTGATGGATGACTGGCGATTGACTATAAATCAAATAGCCAATGTTACTAGCATATCATGACGAAGTTTCCTACTCGGTGGATACCACGCCTTCTGACACCAGATCAAAAGCGCACCAGCTGATCACATCACGGGAAAGTCTGTCATTGTTTGAGGCAGATCCATCTGGTTTCCTTGAACATTTCCTAAGCGAGGATAAGTGTTTGGTTCATCACTTTGAGCCAGAGACAAAGAGACAATCAGTGCTCCAAAAAAGGCCAAGGTAGTTTCATCTGCAAGGAAGCAGATGGCCTCAGTTTTTTGGAATGCAAAAGACATTGTGTTTATTGACTATCTTCAAAAGGGGTACACCATCAATGTGCTTGCTGAGACAGTTAGGAAAAACTATCAAGACCAAACGCCCAAGAAAACTAATAAAAGGAGTCTTGTTTCATCAGGACAATGCTCCAGCACACAAGTCATGGGTTTCAATGGCTGCTGTGTATGACTGTGGCTTTGAACAGGTTGATCACACTCCCTATTTTCCTGATTTGGCCCTATCTGATTATCATCTGTTCCCCAACATGAAAAAGCACTTGGCTTAGAACCAGTATCACAGTGATGATGATGTCATATCTGCTGTTGATGACTCTTTTTACCAACAGGATGAAAGTTTCTTCACCAATGGGATCCAAGCCCTGCAGCACCGCTGTAAGAAATGTGTGGGCTTCAAGGAGAACTGTGTTGAAAAATAAACCTCATCCGATCACATTCCATGAGAGTATCTTGGTCAGCCAATGAACTTTCCAGCCGACCCATGTATTTGTTTCTATAAATTAAAGTGCTTGCCTGAAAGTGGGTTTGAATTATAAATATATGTTTACTGCTATTTGTGCTATATACGATCCTCATTATGACTGGGATGTGGTTTGAGTTCTTGTGTGTGTGTGTGTGGCTTTCCAAATGAGTGGTGCTTATTGTTCAACTCTAGTGTAATATCTAAATTATTTTTAGGTCGGTGCTAGGATTTCTTAAATAGTCTTGTTCGGATTTTAAAAAATCTATCCATAGTGTTGCTGTCCATGTTGTAAGAAATTGCCTGACTGTCATCTTTATACCGTCCGAAACTATCAGAGTGGTTCACTTGTTAGGGGAAGAAGATACCACCACCACCATCACAAGAGAAAACACTTCTAATTCGTCGTAGATCCTTTCAGAAATGTTCGATAAGGAACCACTCTCTTTTTTTACCTTGGAAGAATTTTCATGATAGAAGAGTGACTTTTGGTATTTCAAGCGAAGATATTAAGATATAGATGGATAGAAATCTTCAATGTTGAAACTGAGTAAACCTGCGGAGTGGTGTGTTTTCTCTACTGTTAAACAACTTGTAGGCACATTACCCCATTTGGCAGCAGGTAAACAAGCTGGCTATACAGAGATATACTTATGCTGCTAGAGATACTGCATTCACATTTTCTCTCTTCTGTATCATTGTACATATATGCTTTGTTGTATTTAATTGCACACCTTTCTTTACTGAACATTTTTTTTCTTGTATTTTTTCAATTGTTCATACAATTGTTTTTGCCATGGTTCATTCTTCTGGGTCCTCCTAGCACACTCCGCATACACTACTATTAATCGACCATTTCCGATCTAAGAGGGGACTTCTGTAGGCGCATTACACACTCGATAGCGGGTAAACAAGCTGGCTATACAGAGATAGAGGGCGTTACACAACATTAAGGTCAAACACGTGACCTCATCTCTTCCTCTTTGGGACCTTGAACTGTGAAGTTGTGATCTAGTCTCTCTCTCAAAACACACCAGTTAGCAGAAAGGAGAATAGTACAGAAGACTATGGCCTTTCTATTTATCATTCCATTGTGCATATGAGTGTAGCCACAATAAACGTGTTCAAGTTATAACCTTGCTTGTATATGTTTTTCATCCCGGTTTACTACCAGCGAGATTGCAGCCTTCTGAGAGTCATATTAGGTGGCTCAATAACGACCTGCACCATCTAAAAACTTAACGTAATGTTTCTAATCTTAAGGCTAATCACGTCGAATGCTGATTAAATCTGATTCGTTTATTAATCTCCATCTGAGGTTGGAAGGGGAACTCACATTAAAGGTAATATTAGAATGGCACATTACAAACGTTCACGTGGTCTTCTGCTTTTCGTTGTGAGATTATGTCTTTTCTTTTGTAGTGAGAACTAAGATTTGAACACTATTCCCTAAGTTATCAGACCAGTGCCATGAATGGACCGTGCAATTATCACGAGTGTGTTCTATTTATCGTCTAATCGACTTGCAAGAGATCACACCACAAAGTCAGAACAAAAGTGAATGTCCTTGAGATCAGCACTCTTTTCTCTAGCCATAAGCAGTTCGAGACCACCAGAGGAAAAAAAAAAAACATTTTCCTCTCTCGCCACAAGCAAGCAAGCATCTTCGCTGAAGTTGAGAGCAGCCAGAGGCACATATCTCACCTCTTGCCACATGCAAGTCAGAGCAGAGCTTTTTTCTTCAAATTATGTGTGTGTGTATGTCTTTTGTCTGTTTGTGCCCCCATCACTGCTTGACAACTGATGTTGGTGTGCTTACATCCCTTAACGTAGCGGTTCGGCAAAGGAGACCGATAGAATAAGTACTGGGATATTAAAAAAAAGAGTCTTGGGGTCGATTAGCTCCTCTTAAAACCCTTCAAGGTAGTGCCCTAGCATGGCCGCAGTCATATGACTGAAACAAGTAAAGGATAAAAGATTATATATATCATCATCATCATCATCGTTTAACGTCCTCCTTCCATACTGGTATGGGTTGGACGGTTTGACAGAAGATGATCAAGCAGAAGCCTGCTTCATACTTCTGTGTCTGTTTTGGCAAGGCTTTTATGGCTGGATGCCCTTCTTAACACCAACTACCGCGCAGAGGGCCCCTCCAATGGATCCTTCTATCTACTACATATGACTAACATTATTTAAACAACCCAAGGGAAATAACCCATACCACCTGCAGTTTTTAGCGAAGCGATCAATATTTGATTCTCACGATCAGCCGACCTAATTCTGCATTTCACTACTCACAGTTTTGAACTGCTAAACATTATTATTGCACTTCCTTGATTTTAATCTTAAACCTTAAAGACTTCATTCATACATTTCTATACATACATACTTTTTTGAATGCCCATTGCTCCGATAATTCTGCATTTTCACAGTTACACTTTTTCCATGACAGTGGATAAATTTTTTTATTCCACAACGTATTTGTAGTGACTTCATGCAGCCATAGCGTGGATTCGATCCTCGATTGCCAAATTTCACTTAACACTTCAACAGCACTTTTTTCACTGTAGAATAGTTTTTCTGTGAATGACAGCAGTTATACATTTCCCAGATGCCTTGGTTAAGCAGAATAATGTCTTTGCCACTTGACCCTTCTAACCTCCTCTAGGCCACCCGGGGCTGGAATGGGGATAACAGACCTCCAGCGAAATCATTTGTTCTCAACAGTATGTCTATCCTTCTGGCTGCTTTTCGATAGTTATAAGAACAAGAACTCTGTGAGCTAAAGGCAGCTACTGAGAGTGACCATCAGTGAGTGTGAACGTTATTATTGCACTTTATTCAAACACTTCATTCATATATTTATATACATACAATCTTTCCCTCCTACAGCTGACAGTTTTTTGTACTTTTTCGTGACGGAAAATACACCTTTTGTGACAGTTATAACGAAATTGCTTTCTTATATCAGAGTAATAAGGCGTTTCAATAGAATTTATCCCCAGGAATTACCGGGTACACCAGCTAGTATCATCATCATCATCATCATTTAACGTCCGCTTTCCATGCTAGCATGGGTTGGACGACTTGACTGGGGACTGGCGAACCAGATGGCTACACCAGACTCCAATCTGATCTGGCAGAGTTTCTACAGCTGGATGCTCTTCCTAACGCTAACCACTCCGAGAGTGTAGTGGGTGCTTTTTACGAGCCACCGGCACGAGGTTCAGTCCGGTGGTACAGGCAACGGCCACACTCAAATGGTGCTTTTTACGTGCCACCGGCACGGGAGCCAGACCGCTGCTCTGGCAGTGATCCCGCTCGGATGGTG
>NC_068984.1:82132724-82138588 GCF_001194135.2 Octopus bimaculoides
GAGAGAGAGAGAGAGAGAGAGAGAGAGAGAGAGTGAGAGATAAATAGATAGATAGAAGCGCGCGCATACACATACGCACACACAAATTTACAAATACATAGGGGTGGATATAAGCTGGTGTGTTCATGGATAAAGATTGAAGTTTTTTAATTGAGAATGTAAAACAATATAAGAACATATGTAAGCTACAGGTTCGGTTCGCTATTGTTTCCCTTAACTTCGTGTAACAATTACGATTTCTAACGCAAACACAAGGCCAATGGAAAATACAAAATGCAGATTATATCTAAGTACTTAACTGGCACTTATTTAATCGATCTCAGGAGAAAGAATGGCAAAGTTTACTTCTTTCATCGCACAGTCAGATTTGATCTCAGCACCTAAACGGATGTAACAATATACCGTAGGGTATTTTATCTGGCGCTGTAGCGATTCTGTCTTCAAAAAGTAAGCGCATAAAAAATAACAACAGTAACAACTACTACTACAATTACAGTACGAGTGGAACAAAGTAGCGAGTGTCTCCGAGAAAGTTTAGCGTCGGGTTTTCCCACGCAACCAGCTAAACTAGAGGGCGGTGTAACTGTTAGTAGGATATCTTGAACTGCATGACTGACTGGCTGGCTGGCTTAGTTAACCCTTCGGTTCCAAATCTTATAGTAATAATGTTCCACTTGACACAGGCATGCACGCAAGAATACTTATACACAGATAAATGTAATGTATATGCGAAAGAGCGTGTCACCTTTGTGTGTGTGTGTGCGTGTGTGTGTGTGTTTGTGCGTGTGTGTGTGTGTGTGTTTGTGCGTGTATGTATGAGTGTGTGTGCATGCGCGCGCATGTCTATGTGTAATGTGTGTGTGTATGTGTGTTTACATACATGCGCATTCGCATATATGTATATACACTTACATACACACATGTGTATGTTTGTGTGCATGTTACGCACACACAATGCTCCCTCGCATAGATATTAGAAAAGCATAAATTTCACACAGTTCATATTTTAATTATGCTCAACGATGTTTCGTTGTATCTTCTGTGTAAATTTAAAAACTGTTTTCATACAAATCATCCAGATATTATGTTATGTTAATCAGAAAACCATAACTCGGTGATTTGGATAAACACAGTTTTTAAACTAATTTAATTTAAATTTATTAATTATATATCATAATTATGTAATTATGTGATTATTCACTCAATGACGTTTATCTTAATGAGACAACTGCTTAGCACTAATAAAAATGAAATAAAAAGAGCTATATGTGAAATTTATGCCTTTCTGCTTTTATGCTAAATAAACTGAATAATGTTAGAGATATGTTACTCTTAAAGATCGTTTTAGCCGATATACATGATGATTGTTTCATCTTGAGAGATGATAGCCGTCCCATCAACACACACACCACACCTCATCACACAGTACAATCACTCCGTTGATGACTCCTTAGATGACTTTTAAGACCAACTGCTGACTGACAGGGTTTAAAACACAAGTGACAGATATTATTCAAGTTTCTTCTATATCTTTGCCTTTTGGAATCTGATTCTGAAGGAATGTTTTTGTGAACTAGCGTATGTCTCTTAAGTCCAGATATTGTCTTACAAGTTTTTTGACATATGACACAAGTTGTAAGAGTTGGTTGGTGTCCAAGATCATTACCTATCTGGGCATTACAATTTTCATGTGACTTTATATGGTTCACGTATCCTGCTTTTGACAACAGAACACGATCACATAAAATACATATCCAATGTTCACTGTTGATTACAGTTCCAATTGTTCCTTTGTAACAGGTCCTTTTAAACTCAGAGTGCTGAATCATCTTTTCCTCCCAGGCATTATAACCAGTCCTAACAGCACTTCTCCACTTGTTTCGATCTAGAGCATCATTTTCCCAATCACTTTTGTTCATATCTAGTTTCTTCAGGTTTTCCTTCACACAGTCATTATACCTTTTCCTTGACTTATTTTGTGGTCGCTTACCAAAGTTGAGCTCACCATAAAAAAGACGTTTTAGCAAACGCTCGTCTTTCATTCTAATAACATGTCCCGTCCATCTCATTTGAGCTGCAACGTGCCATGTTCAATTGAGCTGCAACGTGCCATGTTCAATTGAGCTGCAACGTGCCATGTTCAATTGAGCTGCAACGTGCCATGTTCAATTGAGTTGCAACGTGCCATGCGCAAAACCTCTGTATCTGGTATGAAGCATTCCCACTTGACCCCTAAGTTACGTCTGAGGCACTTTTGATGAAATTTCTCCAGCATTTTTATGTGACACTTGTAAGTGGTCCATGTCTCACTTGAATAAAGAAGCGTAAACAATACATACGCTATATAGACACTGAATTTTGTCTGCAGGGAAATACCTCTATCTGTCCATGCTCGCTTTCCAAATGCAACACTTCCCTTCCCTATTCAATAGTATATCTCTGCATCAAGACTACTATCTCATGACAATGTGCTTCCTAGGTAAACAAAGGTGTCAACGACTTCTAACCTTGTTCCATTCACAAAAATGTTTGATTCAGAATATGTTTGTCCTGGCACGAGAGTAAACATTTGGTTTTCTCCAAACTAATTGTGAATCCGAAATGTACATACGCAGTGGAAAATCTGTCCATTATATATTGTACTTCTCCTTCTGAGTGTGCCGACAAATCAGCATCATCAGCATAAAGTAATTCTCTAACGAGTATTTTGAAAGTCTTTGCTTTGCAGTTAAACCAGGTCAAATTAAAAATATAACTAGATGCCCAATGTCTGATTCCGATTCCTCTGTTGCAATCCTTGAAAGCATACCGAAGTAATGCAGCAAAATAAACAGAGAAAAGTGTAGGGGCAGGAATATCTTTCTGTTTGACAGCGTTGTCCACCGAAAATTCATGATATAACTCACCATCAAAGATTACCTGAGCTTTCATGTTTCTGTGTAGTTCCTTAAAGATGCTCACAAAATGTGTTGGGCAACCAAGTTTACACAAAACAATCCACAGTGCCTCCCTGTTTACCATGTCAAATGCCTTAGTTAAATCTATGAAGACCTGGTATAGTGGCATTTGTTCCTGTAAGCATTTCTCTTGAACCTGCCTCACAGAAAATATCATGTCCATTGTTCCTCGCCCAGGTCTGAAACCACACTGTTCTTCAGAAATCACATGTGGACATACATTCTCAACAAGACGATCTAACATGATCCTTGAAAGTATCTTCCTGGTATATGCCAGAAAAGTTTTCCCTCTAGAATTACTACACACTGCTTTCGGGCCCTTACCCTTGTATACGGAGATTAGAATACCAGTTATCCATTCTTGTGGCACAGAAGATTCATTCCAAGCTCGAGTTACAAGGCTATGAATTTCAGATGAAATATGATCCCCACCTGTTTTCAGAATTTCAACTGGAATAACATCAAATCCAGGAGCTTTGCCTAATCTCAGTTTACGTAATGCCAGATTTACTTCTTCAATGGAAGGTGTATCATCTATGTGTTGCACTATCTCTCTTTGTGGAATGTTGCTTATGATATCCATGTTCACTCAAGAAAGATTATGGAAAAGATCTGCAAAATGTTCTCTCCATCTATTCATTATTCCAGGAGGATCTTTAATAACCTCATTTCCATCTTCCGACTTCAAGGGAACATATGATGATAAAGATTGCGGTCTAAAAGCTTGCCACAATAAATTATAGAAATTTTTAATGTCTTTCCTATCATAGACTGCTTGTACTTCCTCAGACAAATTTCTCCACCAAGTGTCTTTAAGCCTCCTAAGGTCTTTTTGCAAGTCTGCTTTCTGAGACTTGTACAACTTTTCTAGTTGCACTTTGTTCTTAACGTTTGGGTCAAGAAGCTTTTCATGAGTAAACCTCTTTGTTGTTAAAAGCTCATTTATCACTGTATCATTGGAATCAAACCAGTCTCGGTGTTGTCTCCTCTTAAAACCTAATAACTCTGATCCCATTTTATATATTCTATCATGGAAAGATTGCCATGGACCTTCAAAATGAACATTGCTGCATCTCTTCTGAAACCACTGCAAAACTTGTGGTTGTTTTAGCTGCTCTGCACCAATTTTCTTTGGTACTCGTACACCTGCACTACGAATTTTCTTGCGGACCCTGAAATTGAACTTGGCCCTAACTATTTTGTGATCAGTATCACAATCAGCATCTTGCAATACTCTGAGTCTGCACAAATCTTGTAAGTCAACTTTCAGAGTTAATACAAAGTCAATCCTTATAAAATGCATGAATATTTTCCTCACTAGCTGAAAGTGTAGGAGCATAATAGAGAAAAAAAGTTACAAAGCGTCCGCAAAACGTCCGGAGTTTCATTATGCGTTTATTTACGCTTTATGGTTGTTCTAAGTCTTTTAGCAAATCACTTCTAATTGCAAACCCAACACTACCTTCCCTTTTCTCTCCCTTCGGCTTCCCAACCCAGAATAATGTGAAACCTGCCGCTCTTTCGACAAGATGATCTTCATCTGAACATCTTGTTTCAAAAAGAGCTGCAATATCAACATTAAGACACCTTAGTTCCTTAGTTACTAGGGCTTTTCTTCTTTCAGGCCTATCTGCTCGATCTAAAAGAGTTCTCTCATTCCAACTGGCCAGGCTTCCCAGAAGTATATATGAGCACGTTTGGATATGCAAGTGTATGCACGAGAAGACATACGTAAAACAAAACATACAAATCTGCACATATATATCCATCCATCCATCCATCCATCCATCCATCCATCCATCCATCCATCCATCCATCCATCCATCCATCCATCTGTCCGTCCAGCCATCCATCCATTCATCCATCTATCCATCCATCCATCCATCTGTCCGTCCATCCATCCATCCATCCATACATACATGCATACATACATACATACATACATACGTACATACCCTATTGTTGATGCTGAAATTCCAATGAAGGGGCCTTTGATGTAGGTTAGAAACCGGCTCTTTCTCTATTGGCAAGAAATCTTGAAAAAAAAAACAACTAAATAATGACATACATACACACTTACACATACATACATACATCATATTCTTTTACTTTTACTTCTTTCACTCATTAAACTGCGGCCATGCAGGGGCACCACCTTGAAGAATTTTTAGTTGAATCAATTGAGCCCAGTACTTAATTTTTTTCTTTAGTCTGGTTCTTTGTTCTATTGGACGGTTTTGACGAACTGCTATGTCACAGTGAAGTAAGCACACCGACACCGTTTGTCAGGTGGTGGTGGTGGACAAACACAGACACACGGACAGAAACACAGACATACATACAGAAACACACATACACACAGACACACACACACACACACATGCGATGGGCTTCTTTCAGATTCAGTCAACCAAATCTACTCACAAGTCCTTTGTCGGCCCCAGCTATAGTAGGAGACACTCGACCAAGGTATCACGCAGTGGACCGAACCTGGAACTATGTGTTAGTGAAGCAATGTATATATGCGTTTATGTATGTATGCAAGTCGTTCCCACTTGAGAAATAACTCAGAGTGGTCTGTGACATTTGTCTTAGCTCATTTTTGTTTACATTATGCATTTTCCAGTAGGCCATAAATTTCTGCTTTTTTGCATATAGAAGTCTCATGTTAGCTGGAGTCTAAATAGGACAACTGCTAATTATACCTATTGTTGATTATATCTATTGTTGATTATATCTATTGTTGTAGAAACATGTATCTGCAGCTGTCTTCTTACCCTAGTTGTCCGCTCTACTGAAACAACGTTATCTGTGACTGATTAATCCGATGCGCGAACAGTCTCTATCACACAAGCTGCACTTGTGGGCTGTCTGGTTTAAGCTGCCCGTGTGTATATGTGTGTGTGG
>NC_068984.1:82138787-82139351 GCF_001194135.2 Octopus bimaculoides
GTAGGTTAGTGTAATAGTATAACACAGTTTGTAAAGCATGCAAGGTAAAGGAAGTTAATTTCGGCCTGTATATGTGTGTACACGATCTTGTAGTGGTATATAGACAGAGATATGGTAATGTTACAGAGAAAATAAAGTGAGCTAGTGAAAGTTATAGAGTAGAGGAAAGTTGTGTCTCATAGTTGGCTGGTTGTAGCCTTCTTTCTCCCTCTGGCCAAGGTTCTAGCTGGTCAGCCTGTTCTTCGTTCATCTTACAACCGTTACAATTGGTGACCTCGTGAAACAAAAACATAATCGTTACAATTGGTGACCCTCGACTCCAACCGTTACATATATATATATACACATACACACACGACGGGCTTTTCTTTGTCTACTTACCGCTACTACCAAGGCCACAGTTCCGTGAGGTGGCACGAAACAAGTCAGTTGGTCTAGTGTTACCCTCCACTTAAGCACTCACCTCCCAACTTGTTTGACTCTACTCGCTTTCATCGCCCATATTGTGTCTGATGCCTACCTAGGCTCTGCATCAACCAGCTACAAATAGCCCTCCCTCTCCAC
>NC_068984.1:82140351-82141831 GCF_001194135.2 Octopus bimaculoides
ATATATATATATACATACATATATATATATGTGTGTGTGTAGATATAGATATATATATATATATACGTTGCTTAGGCATTGTGAGACTTGGTGTAGAACTCCATATACATATGTTTCAGTACGAAGCGTTAGTCGAGTACAGAACGGCAATAAGAAAATGAGATGACAAAGGCAAAAAGATTATTTTATGAACTTCATTAGCTTATAGTTGTTTCTGCAATAAGATGCAGTGGACTTATAGTTGAGTGCCTGAGTAACACCTTATTCCTTCATTGGAGCCTCGAATATGAAGTGCACTTCATATTCGAGGTTCCGATGAAGCTATAAGGTATTACTAAGGCACTCATCATTGAGTTCACTGCATATTATAGCAGAAACAGCTGTAAGGTAATGAAGTTCATTAGATAATTGTTTATTCCTTTGTCATCTCATTTTCTTTTATATATATATATATAGTCAATTCAAACATGAACAAGCAAGAAAAAACACGAAAAAACACGAAAAACAACAACGCGAGGACGTGGAATATGTACGGTGTTATTGGACGCTCAGGAAAGGAAAGAAAAGAAAGAGGATTTCACGTTTCGTGCGGAGCTCTTCATCAGAAATATAGGAAAAGTCCAAAGAAGGTAAGACAGAGGAAGAAAATCGCCAACGATGCACACGCAGTCACATATATTTAGATTCAAGGTGAATATGGTACTTAAGTTTAGACACCAGAATGAAGTATCGTATTATCCATACATACACACATACATATTAAGTATATGATTTAAGTTATAGAACGAAGTTCGGCTAATTCAATCATATTTTTCGTAAATGGACGAGATTAGATGTTAATATGGAATAAAATATTTTTTATTCAATTCGCTATACGATCGTTTCGTACATTAATTTTTAATATTTCTTTCTTATTGTGCTATTGATGAGTACTCTTTGACAACTGAGGTTCTAAAATGAATTTACTGTCTTTCTGTACGAAACGAAAGTGAAATGAATAAAAAATATTTTATTCCATATTAACATCTAATATCTTCCATTTACGAAAAATATGATTGAATTTGTCGAACTTTGTTCTATATCTTAAATCACATACTTAATTCACTTATATAACCTTTCATATCTACGCCAATTTACATCAGTAAATTCAAAGTAAAGTATGAAGAATCAACGTTAGAAATCTTTTGGAAACTACTCCAATTAAAGGACGGGATCTTTGGGGTTGACGGGCAACATTTGTTTTCTTAACGAAACACTTTCAAACTTGGGACACTGGTACAATGTGTCATATAAAACAACTTCTTCTCTTAACCTTCTTAACAAAAAATTGTACATCGCAAGTTATTTCATGTTAAAGTTGTCGTATTTCTGTAATTTCAATCAATCACTGACGTCTATTCAGCTGAATATAGTTACTGCTGTTCGGTGTCAAGTGTGTTATTCCCTGTTTAATTATATCATTATTCCCTAGTAAGGGTTT
>NC_068984.1:82142408-82144455 GCF_001194135.2 Octopus bimaculoides
ACACACACACACACACACACACACACACACACACACACATACATACATACATACATACATATATATATATATATATATATATATTTACGTATACATACATACATATCGTTAGTGGGTCATATATCCGAGAAAAAAGCACACTCTAGAAGTTAGAGCAGTAATGTATTTAGATGAAGTTAACTTAACTTCATTTAAATACGTTACTGCTACATGTCCAGTCATTGAGTGACCAATGGTTTCACATCCATAAAACGCTTAGCTTTACACACAACTTGCTAGATTCCGATGGCAGCAGGCATATAACTTCTCTTCAAATTGGAGATGGAAAACGGTTACAGTCAGTTAATTTGTAAACAAAAGAATAATTATAAACTGTCTGAGCCCTAAACGGGACTGATTATCGCCCTTAGAGCGGTCCGGTCAGCAAATCTTATGGACCTAAAGGGCAAACGAGGAATCTCCGCCCTTTGGTTGGTTCCGGTCGTTAAGTACATTTTACAGTCCTAATCGACGAACGGGGAATCCCATGCCTACAGTAGATAGCGTTTGAAACGGGAGCAGGGGCTACATATCCTGTGTTGAGCTTAAGAGACAGCCCGGGTCCAAAGCTCGCATTGTCCGCTCCCGTTTATATAGAGCAGTCATAGTCCGATATAAACGAGAGGACAATGCAAGTTCTGGGATCTTTGGGGTTTGACGGGCAACATTTGTTTTCTTAACGAAACACTTTGAAACTTGGGACGCTGATAGAATGTGTCATATAAAACTTCTTCTCTTAACCTTCTTAACAAAATTTTGTACATCGCAAGTTATTTCATGTTAAAGTTGTCGTATTACTGTAATTTCAATCAATCACTGACGTCTATTCAGCTGAATACAGTTACTGCTGGTCGGTCATAAAATGTTATTCCCTGTGACATATTCCATCCGGTTTAATCGTAATTTATACGCATATATTGTTTATATAATAAATTACGCTGTGCGTATTTGTGTGTGTAACAATTTTAGAGTTCGGATTCTAGAGTTAGGGTCAGTTTTAGGGTTAGGGTTAGGGTTATGATTATTTTTGCCATAACTTCACTCATAACCCCAACCCTAACTCTAAAACCCCATCTCTAACCCTAAACTAGAGTTTGATTTAAAGAAGATTTGGCTGCTATTTCTAGGAAATGAAGCACTTGGAGGTGCATTAATAATTCTGTCAGCTCCAATAACAAGTGCAGGCAATATTCAAGTATTTTGATGGCTTTTTCCCCTTTGTTTACGAACAGTCTAGTTAATCGGAAATGTCAGAACTAACGGGGATTAATACGATATACACCGTTACAGCGCTAACTGTTTTCAACTGAATAGATGTCAGTGATTAGTTGAAATTATCGAAATAAGACAATTTTTAACGTGAAATAACTTCGAATACAAAATTTTTTATCTGTTCTATACCACAAAATATACAAGTATACGAAGTTTGAAAGTGTTTCGGTACCAAAAACACTACATAAAAAATGTTGCCCGTCAAACCCCAAAGATCCAAGTTCTGCATAGCAGAGCAGGCAAGTATCCCCAAAGACTCGCTGGATCTGGGATCTCTCCTAAACTCAAGATACGGGATCTGTAACCCATGCTCCCCGCTTCAAACGCTGCCCCGTTCGTCGATTAGGGTTGTAAAAAGTATTTACCGACCGGAACCAACCAAAGGGCGGAAGTTTCTCGTTTGCCTTTTAGGTCCATAAGATTTGCTGACGGGACCGGTCTAAGGGTGATAACTAGTTCCGTTTAAGGGTCAGACAATGTATATTATTCTCTTGTTTACAAATCAACTGACCATAACGGTTTTCTACTTCCAGTTTGAAGAGAAATTATATGCCCGCGGTCATTGGAGTCTGACGAGTCATGTACAAGTATAAAGCTAAGCGCTTTATGAATGTGAAACCATTGGTCCTTCAGTGATCGAACATACATTTAACTTCACGTAAATATATGTATATGTATGTATGTGTGTGTGTGTGTGTGTGTGTGTGTGTGTGTGTGAAGGCGCATGGCTTAATGG
>NC_068984.1:82144774-82148800 GCF_001194135.2 Octopus bimaculoides
CACACACACACACACGCGCACACACACAAACAAACAAACGCACATGCATATATGCATGCTAAACGCACTGGGGTCAATGTGATCGACTTGCAGCCTCTCACAATTGCTGGCTTGGTGAAAAAATTTGAAACTACTATTATTATTAATTAATAGTGCGTTTTGCATCTATGCCTCTATATGCCGCAACCGGTACTGCGTTGGCGGATTAATAAAGTCTCATAACCACTAGGAGATGCTATTCGACGCCAACCAAAATATAGTACATAATTTTACTTCTCAGAAGTGAGAACAAGCAAATCATACACTAACAAAAAAGCACATTGCAAGGTGGCGGCTTATCAGTATTTCTCTATGTTTCCTTGTTAAAGATGGCGAATTAGTAAAGTCATCAGAGTGTTGAATAGAAAGTCTTTCGGTACTCCTTCTGATTCTATGCACTATGATTTTATCTCTCAACGAAAGAAAATATTCACGGACAGCTGACTATAAATTTAGATTTATATCAATAATTATTCTTGCACTTGATTATATCAAGTAATGCCTAAGCGACAATTTGGAAAAGTTAGGATTTTCAAGGAAAGAAAGAGACCGGCGAACACGAACTTTACAGATGTTATCTGTGAGCGAAGAATAAAAGTATGCGAGACTTTCTTAAAATCATAGTTGTTGTTATCCAAATTCCAATGGATTAGAAATCAATTCTCTCGTTTCTAGGGAGAATGCTAACGAAAAATTAGTGAAAGGATGCATGCATACATACATACATACAATTATTGCAAATACAATATGTATGCTAACAATAAAAATATGCAAGACTTCTTTATAGCTCCACATTATAATATTTAACGTTTTTTTGTTGCCCAAATTCCAACGATGAGTATCAGTTTGTTAGTAAAGAAACTACCTCCTTCCTTATTAGAAGAATTTGATGATTAAAAAAAAAAGACAACATTCATTCACGCATATGGGCAAACATACATACAAACATACACACATATTCACACTCACATGTACATACATACATACACATATACGTACATATATACATACATACATGCATGCAAGCATACTAGTGAGAAACATACATATTTCTGACAGCTCACACATCTTAATGCATATTTATTTAACAACCCATCATCTGGATCTCAGAATCTTACAGTTGTCCCCATTCTGTCTGTTCTTTTCTGCCCCAATGTCTCATCTAACTAGTGTGCGTGCGTGTGCGCGCGTAGTGCTTGGATGCGTGTGTGTGTGTGTTAGGGGCGGTTTGTGGGGAGTGTCGTCTCGCTAGCTCTCACGGTTCAAAGAATGAGATACTGCTTAGACCTATATATTAACTAAATATCTTTCGAGTTGCTTGTAGTGATGGTAGTGGTGGTGGTAGTGGTGGTGGTGGTGGTAGTGGTGGTGGTGGTAGTGGTGGTGGTGGTGGTGGTGGTTGACGGCATCATTTTTGTTGTTGTTTAGAGAAGAGAATGGTAACATAGATGTTATGTTTAGACCTTGGTTGGCCCTGAACAGGCAAACCCAAGATTAAAAGCATTCCAGCTGTGACCATCCCACTTTCTTCAGACATTATGTGCGTGTGGTGCGCGCGCGTGTGTGTGTATTTATCTCTTATCTTTTATCCTTTGCTTGTCTCAGTCATCGGACTGCAGTCGTGCCGGAGCACAAACTTGAAGCGTTTTTTGTTTTTTCTTTTTTAGTCGAACAAATCCATCCCAGTATATACTCAACTTCTATTTAGCATATCTATTGCTCCGGGGATGTAGAAGACAATACTTACCCAAAGTGTTATGCAATAGGACTGAACCCGGAACCATATGATTGGGAAGCTCCCTTTCCTAGGCTCCGATATTTTGATTTTATTTATTTACTCTTTACTCTTTTACTCTTTTACTTGTTTCAGTCATTTGACTGTGGCCATGCTGGAGCACCGCCTTTAGTCGAGCAAATTGACCTCAGGACTTATTCTTTGTAAGCCTAGTACTTATTCTATCGGTCTCTTTTGCCGAACCGCTAAGTTACGAGGACGTAAACACACCACCATCGGTTGTCAATTGATGTTGGGGGGACAACCACAGATGCACAAACATATACACACACATACACACATATATATATATATACATATATACGACGGGCTTCTTTTCAGTTTCCGTCTACCAAATCCACTCACAAGGCTTTGGTCGGCCCGGCTATAGTAGAAGACATTTACCCAAGGTACCACGCAGTGGGACTGAACCCGGAACCATGTGGTTGGTAGATCCATAGATTAAAATCTGAGGAATGGGTATC
The DNA here is from genome assembly GCF_001194135.2 of Octopus bimaculoides. Classification (NCBI taxonomy): domain Eukaryota; kingdom Metazoa; phylum Mollusca; class Cephalopoda; order Octopoda; family Octopodidae; genus Octopus; species Octopus bimaculoides. The sequence continues at coordinate 82,147,073 of NC_068984.1, forward strand.
TCGGGATATCGAAATTTTTAAAAATAAGTCTGTTATGTATACATGTATTTTCGTTTTAGCCTAATGAGGAATCACTTACTAATGTGTTAACCAATAAACGACTATGAATATATGGTTTGCAATATAAAGCCATGCATCGTTAATTAACAAAGAAAATACAATTTATTTTAGATAAATGTATTAAACTTTTAAAATTCTTTGTGAAGTAGCATGGGTTTTATAACATGATGTTGCTGGGAGATATCTTTTCAGTGTATCACATGTCGAGTGGAGGCGCAATGGCCCAGTGGTTAGGGCAGCGGACTCACGGTCATAGGATCGCGGTTTCGATTCCTAGACCGGGCGTTATGAGTGTTTATTGAGCGAAAACACCTAAAGCTCCACGAGGCTCCGGCAGGGGATGGTGGCGAACCCTGCTGTACTCTTTCAACACAACTTTCTCTCACTCTTACCTCCTGTTTCTGTTGTACCTGTATTTCAAAGGGCCAGCCTTGTCACTCTGTGTCACGCTGAATATCCCCCGAGAACTACATTAAGGGTACACGTGTCTGTGGAGTGCTCAGCCACTTGCACGTTACTTTCACGAGCAGGCTGTTCCGTTGATTGTATCAACTGGAACCCTCGACGTCGTGAGCGACGGGGTACCAACAACAATCACATGTCGTAGGTTCACCATTATTGATGTAGTCGGATATATCGACTCCTCCAGAGCATTACTAGTACCTATTTTATCATCCCAGATGCTAATACATTAACCATGGGCCAAAGAAGGAGTCTCATGTCAGATGCAGGAAATCGCGTGTCCAAATTTGAAATTTCGGTAGCATTCAAATTTTGAATTACCCATTGTCACAATCTCTAAAATACCAAATGGAAAAACGCTTTTTGATTAAAACAATAATTTAATATGCTACATTGTTATGGATTTGTGAAATTAAAGAGCATTATTCTTTTCAGTTTTGATGCATCTTCACTTGCAATTCGCCCCTAGTATCATAAAGGAACCCCCATAAACTCGAGCTTTTGTCTCAATGAAGGTTTATTATATCATTCATTGTCATGATTATGTAGATTTTTTTCCTTTTGCTTCTATATAAAACATAGAATTCATATTTAGTTTATATTATCCAACAATTTATTAGGGGTTATGCCTAGGAAAGAAATTCTTATTATCTAAGAATGACATGAGCAATCTGATGTAAAAGTAATTTTTGCAGAGTCGAAACCACGAACCAAGGTTTACATGTAGAATTGACAACACTACCGATAGCGACAAATGCAGAATGTGTGGTGAAAGGGATGAAATGGTATAGCACATCGTTAGCGAATGACCGAAATTGGCTCAACGCGAATACAAACGACGCCATGACAATGTGGCAAGAATGATCCATTGGGAACTCTGTGGAAATCACGGCCTACAAAGAGCAAAGACGTGGTATGAGAAAACTCCAGAAGGAGTCACCGAAAATGAGAACTACAAAACCATGTGGGATGTAATGATCCAGTGCGATCAACTGACCAGACATAGGAAACCGGACATTGCTTGGAGTTGCAAGAATTCTTCGCAGGGTTTTTGAAACCTGACCAGTGAACAAGTGTCACCTTAGTCTGCTGGCTGTGGACAGCTGACACTTAACATCATGCCCAGCAGAATAAGGTGTGAGTTTTAATCATATAATAATAATAATAATAATAATAATAATAATAATAATAATAATAATAATAATA
>NC_068984.1:82148810-82152464 GCF_001194135.2 Octopus bimaculoides
GAAGAAGAAGAAGAAGAAGAAGAACAACAACAACAACAACAACAACAACAACAACAACAATAACAACAATAAGTAATAAGAACGAATTACATCAAATACAGAATAGACAACACATCAGAAAGTGATAAAGTGTAGAATTTGTGGACAAAACGGTGAAACCGTATGGCATATTACCTGTAAATGTATGCCACTAGCCCAGAAAGAATATAAGAGACGTCATGACAATACGGCAAGGATTGTCTATTGGACATTTTGCAACAGGTATGGATTTGACAGAGCAAAAAAGTGGTACGAACATAAACCCGAAGGCATCATCAAAAACGATAATGCAAAGATTCTATGGGATTTTATGATTCAGTGTGACCATAAGATATAAGGAATAGGAAACCAGACATAGTGTTAATTGAGAAAGAAAGCAAACGATGCTGGATCATAGATATAGCATGCATAGCTGACAACAAGGTATGCGATAAGGAAGAAAGAAAAGTCGATAGATATGACAGGATAGCGTCGGAGGTCAAGCAGTTGTGGTCGATGGAAAAGGTGGTAGTAGTACCAATAATTGTCGGAGCCCTGGGAACAGTGAGTAAAAATCTTGGAAGTACATGGAACAAATAGGGGCTGCAATAAGGGTGGAGCACTTGCAGAAAGCAGCACTGCTTGGGACCGCTCGAATACTCCTGGCACCGCAGTACATCTCCAGCGTTAGAAGCTGTACAAAGACAATAAATAATAATAATAGTAGTAAAAATAATAATGATGCTGATGATGATGATGATGATAATAATAATAATAATAATAATAATAATAATAATAATAATAATAATAATAATAATAATAATTAATTCGTTTTATTGTCCACAAGGGCTAATATCAATTAAAAACATGTAAGGACAAAGACAAGACGAAGGTTACAAAAGGTTTTGTCCGAAAAGGTAGGAAAGTTCGTCTAAACAGAGGAAGAAAACGGAGAAAGCTATAATAAATAAATAGATAAATAAATAAATAGGGGGAGGCGCTTCGAAAAAGGAAAGGTTAATGCCCTGATGCAGTACCAGGCACTGGCTCTCATGGCTTCTGATCATAACTGATTGGAAGTATTATCATGTTTTGTTTTGGTATAAAAGATGGGCTACAGCAAATACTCTGCTCAATATCACAGGTTTGCTTCTCATTTGCTTGTCTGTAACCAGTTGAACATGTCCCTTAGTGGTTGACGATATGTGTATCTCTGATCATGAGCAAAAGTAGTGGGGGAGCATCATAGCCATATGTTAAGGGGAATTCTTTGGGATTAGAATAATTCACCTCTGGAAACATAGGTGTTTTGTTCACTATCCTTAAACAAACCTTATTCAGGGACCATTTGAGCGGGAGAGGCTACTCGACCTGAAGAAAATTCTAACTGAGCCCCACTTGCAAGGTCATGCGCTGTTTACCTTGATATGAAGTCACTATGTGATGCAGGTGTCTAGCGTTTCCTTATCAGACGAGTAGTCATGACGGGTATATTGGAAGTAGCGAAAGTGCTTCATTGAAAACTGTGCGATAAATGTATGCGAGAGAGAGAGGCAAGACGTGCTCTGAACAGAGTGGTGGAGTTGGAGACTTGCATAATCTTCTTGGACTTCCTAATCCAAACAGATCAGGTGCTAGAGCATAACTGATCTGATCTAGTGGTGGTCAACAAAATGCACCACATGTGCTATATAGCATGATGTTGCGTGCCCCTTTGCCCCACGAATAGTCAAGAAGGAAGACAAAAAAGTAGATAAATACAACCCGCTCAAGTACGAAATAGCCTGGCTATGGGAAATGAAGAAAGTGAAGATAGTGCCAATTATTGTTGGGTCCTTGGAAACAGTATCAGAAGGTTTCAAGAGGGATATAAAGGAAATCAGAATAAAGTGCCCAGTAGAATTGTTACAAGAGGTTTGTCTCCTTGGCACGGCCAGAATAATTAGGGAAGTATTAGATAGTTGAAAAGAACAGATAGCATGGTACCGTAGGTTGCAGGTAGCAAGCCCGCTACGCATGCAAAACTCCAGACATTCCAACAAAACCTGAGATAAAAAGAAACAATAATCCTTTCTCCTAAAGGCACAAGGCCTGAAATTTGGTGCGACAGGATTAGTCGATTATATCGGTTCCAGTGTTTCACTGGTAGTTAATTCTTCGACCCTGAAAGGATGAAAGGCAAAATCGACCTCGGGCGAATTTGAACTCAGAAATAAAGACGGACGAAATGCCGCTAAGCATTTCGCCTGGCGTGCCAACGATTCTGCCAACTCGTCGCTTAATAATAACGATAATAATATTAATTAATAATAATAATAACCCTTTCTACGATAGGCACAGGGCCTGAAATTTGGGGGAGAGGACTAGTCGATTATGTTGACCCAGTGTTTCACTGGTACTTAATTTATCGACCCCGAAAGGATGAAATGCAGAGTCGACCTCGGCGGAATTTGAACTTAGAACGTAGCGGCAGACGAAATATCGCTAACCATTTCACCCGGCGTGCTAACGTTTCTGCCCGCTTGCCACTTAATAATAACGGTTTCAAATTTTGCCACAAGAGCAACCATTTTAAGGGAGGAGATGAGTTGATTACATCGCTCCTCAGTATTTGACTGGTACTTAATTTATCAACCCCGAAAGGATGAAAAACAAAGTCAACCTCGGCAGAATTTGAACTCAGAACAGCGGCAGACGAAATATTGCTGTAGTTAGTCTTGCAGGCATAAGGTGGATTTGGTCCACCATAGCCAAATTTGAATTAACACTTCAACAGAAGTTTTCTCACGGTGGAACAATGGTTTTTTTTGTTTTTTTTTCTGACAGCAGTTTTACATTTTCCAGATGCCTTAGCTAGGCCGAAATAATGTCTTCACCACTTAACCCTTCTAACCTCTCCTAGACCACCAAAAGCTAGAATTAAGATAACAAGCACCAACGAAATCTATTGTTCTCAACGATGTGACTATCCTTCTAGATAGTTATAAAAACAAGAACCCCGAGCAAAAATCAGTCACTTGGTGACAACTCAGTCAATTGGTGACAACTCATGAGTTGAGAGAGAGCTGACATCAGTTAGTGAACCAACCACAAGAATCATGACCACAAGCAGGCAGACAAACGGCCAGAGGGAAAAAGAAAGAAGTTTAGAATCAGCGACTATACGAGATCCAACTTCCCACACCTCTCACTTTCACCAACTCACTTTCTCTTCTCTGCACATTACCATATCTCTCTCTATGGTTTACCACTACAATAAGAACAGACAGGCTGAAATTAACGTTTTTATTTCGCACGCTCTAGGATTTTATCACCTGCCCGTCGAGACAAGGTATTGTATAATGTAACGGTAAAATAAATGTTTTCTTCACAACTTCAATCACTGTTTTTTCATCTTTACATAATGGTAATCAACGATGAACCAGTCCTTACAAACTGATTACGATTCCGACATATATTATCGTTACACAAAAATTAATTTCAACCGTACAAACAAACTTCTAACAGCAGCCGTTACATCACGAAGCATTTCTCCCGGCGTGCTAACGATTCTGCCAGCTCGCCGCCTTGCTTAATAATAATAATAATAATGATGATGATGATGATGATGATGATGATGATGATGATGATGATGAT
>NC_068984.1:82152474-82166796 GCF_001194135.2 Octopus bimaculoides
TGATGATGATGATGATGATGATGATGATGGTGGTGGTGGTGGTGGTGGTGATGATGATGATTTTTTTATTGACTGTTAGGATAAAAAACATTTAGGACAATATAATGGACAGTTGGAACTTACATAAATAAGTTTAAACAGTAAAAAAAAGATCAGTTTACGAGGTTCCGGGTTCAGTCCCACTGCGTGGCACCTTGGGCAAGTGTCTTCTACTATAGCCTCGGGCCGACCAAAGCCTTGTGAGTGGATTTGGTAGACGGAAACTGAAAGAAGCCCATCGCATATATGTATATATATGTATGTGTGTGTATATGTTTGTGTCTCTGTGTTTGTCCCTCCAACATCAATTGACAACCGATGCTGGTGTGTTTACATCCCTGTAACTTAGCGGTTCGGCAAAGAGACCGATAGAATAAGTACTAGGCTTCCAAAGAATAAGTCCTGGGGTCGATTGCTCGACTAAATGCGGTGCTCCAGCATGGCCACAGTCAAATGACTGAAACAAGTAAAGAGAGAGTAATAATAGGAAACTCCACCCAGGAGCGACCAAGGAAATTCGAGGATTCCGAATCACCCTGTTCACCAGGAGTACCATGGCAAGTACTCCTCTAGCTTTCGTACTTTTCAGCCTACAGGCGCATGCTTAGAATAGGTCCATTTACACGGGCCATTATCGCGACATTCGCCCACCTTTTAACAAATTTACTGGCGGGTATAGTAATGAATCTTTTATATTACAAATTCAAAAGTTAGTAACATGTATTAAATTACTATTTTGGTCTAACGGTTAAAAAAAAATTTTTTTTCTTATATGTCTTGTTAAAGACTGCAGCGGAGGGCTGTTTCAAATTTGAACTCGGGTAAAATTTTGCTCGCGGGCCAAGTTCTCATCTCTCAAATAGAGGTTCCCGTGTGTTGTGTTCTTATGCATCAATATTGTTTCTTATATTCTTTAAAAAAAAAATTGTTATCTTTATCAGTTTACCATCAGAAAAAAAAATTACATTGCAAAATGAGAACAGCTACAGATAGACTAGAGAAATGGACCCGACTCCCTTGAGAAGAAACAAGCACAAACTGTCAAGCTGAAATTAATAGATACCTAGTAGAAAGTGTATATGTGTGTATGTGTGTGCATGTGTAACTATGCGTGTTTATGCGGGTTAACGTATATGTGTTGTGTGATTGTGTGTATATGTGTGCTAGTGTAACTGCGTATGTATATGTATATATGTGTGTATGTATGTGTGTACGTGTGTGCTGTGTGGTTGTGTTTGTGCTTATGTGTGTGTGTGTGTGAGTGAGTGAGTGACAAAGCTGTTTTCCCCTCAGTCGTGTATGTATTAAACCCTGTTTGTATAAGGCACAAGAAAGCTCCTCCCATGACTGCTAAAACCACATTGAAAACGGATGGTAAAGAAAAAGAAAGGAAAGCAAGAATGACGGAAGAGAAATAAAGAGAGAGTAACTGGTACTGGTAGTGTGATACAGAGAATGAGAGAGAGAGAGAGAGAAACAAGAGAGTAGGGACAAGATCGTTCGATAGTGAGTGAGTGAGTGAGAGAGAGAGAATGAAAGAGAAGGAAAGGGACAGATAAAGAATAAGAGTTTATGATAAAAAGACAATAAACAAATGAAATATGAGAAGTCAACTTGTATGATTCTTTGAATTACATTTGAATTTTTAGTATCAAACCTCCTCACTAGTTACTGCGAAATCAGCTGAAACGATCATATTTAGCAAAGAAAGCTGTTAGCAGTTAAGTGTAACTTTCGATATTTCGGCGAACTTCAACTATCTTCATTAAAAAAAAAAAAGATACTTCAGTCCTTTCTAAACGCGTGTGTGTGCGTGTATATGTATATATGTATATATGAGTGCACGTGTTTATTTACCTCTCCTAAACGGTAATGTCAACAGCAGTTGACACAAACACCGATTCCAATCGAACAGTTGTTTTATCGTCGAGACCAAAATCCCTGGAAGAATGTATTTCGAAATTCGATCATGAACTTGAACTTGAATCCGACAGCGAAGCTATATACTGCAATGTTACGACAGATAGTCTCCTTTGCTGGCCAAGAACTCCTGCCGGCACTACAACAAGCCAACCTTGCCCTTCATTGGAAGGGTCGGATACAACCAAATTTGCTTATCGTAGCTGTGACTTAAATGGGGAATGGAGTTCGAAGTGGGATGACGATTCGTCCGCTTGGACAAACTACACACAATGTTACAGTTCCGAAGCTGAACTAATTTTCCAGTTTGATTCAGAAAATATACGAAAAGCATCAGCTGAGGATTTAACGGATTCCAGTATCCTGGGAATATGTGGATTGTCCATGTCATTGCTAGCCATTTTCTTTACCCTTGCTTATGTGCGCTATAAAAAATATAGCGGACCGCGTATGGACGTCTATAGAAACTTATTCGCAACACTGGTTCTCGAAGCATCTGTGAAACTATCATTTCAGATTATTCTTTTAATGGTATGGCTTGAAGACGGCCTCGTTGTTACTGTGTTCGATATTCCACACCTTTGTGAAGTATTCGTTGTAATTTTGGAATTTGCGGAGATTACCACCTATATTTGGACAGCTCTTCATGGACACCTGAGTTACCTGGAAGTGAAACAATACGATCCTTTAAAAGTGCAAGTTCTCTACGCAGTTCTAGGATGGGGTGTGCCGATTATTACCTTGGCTGAGTGGTTAGCAGTGCAAACAGCGACCAACGACGCTCCCTGTTGGTATGGTTACCGTTTCCAACAAAGCGCCTGGATTTTGGAACTACCTCGTGTGTGGGCCTTAATATGTTCACTGGTATTTCTAGCTTACACAATCTGGTCTCTAAACGAGACTGGACACATGAGAGACATCAGCGAAGTACACATGATCAAGCGTAGTACACTAGCGTGTCTCGCCTATATTTTCTTCTTAACTATGTCCTTATGTACATCTTTAGTACTGGCTAATCTAGCACACAACAGCATCAACAAGATGCATTTATTAGCTTTAATCTACACAATTACATTCCTCACCTCTTTCAGAGGACTGTTTTTCACAATCGGCTACTGGCTATGGGAAAACCAAGGAAGGAACTGGTACCAGAAAGTCAGTTTGGTTTGAAGATTAATCCTTGTGTTTATTGTATGTTTGAATTATTTTTTTAAATCCTGTTTATTGACACCAATATATATATACATACACATACCAAAATACATACATACATACATACATACATACACATACAGATAGATAGACAGACAGATAGATAGATTACTGCAGTTATATTATGTATATTATTGTTAATTCTGTTCATTCACACATCCACGTCCGAGCACGCTTATACTGGGTTGTAGACCTGATCTATCGCCCAAGTGTAACACAAACACCTTGTGTGCCTTTAGCAGAATCCATTCTGTTGTATTTGAGCCAGGTTCACATTTGTGTATAACTCGATATCCCTGGTGCGGCCTTCCCTCTTCATTAACCCACGAGTCGTGGTTTTCTCCTCTAGTCAACCCCCACTCCATTAGTCTCGGAGACACTTAAAAGGGGTCACTGATATTGTCCCACTTTTCTTTGATGAAATCTTTAAAAAATATTTTGTTGTCTGGGGAAAGTCATTACACCAATTATGATAAAACACGCACAGATTCACTTCCAGTTTTTATTATTAGTGAATTGGTTAAATATCAAACTAACTAATCGATCGTGTTTAACGTGTTGGTTAAACAATCAATCGGTTTGTTTGTCCCAACATGTTAAACAAACGATTGATTAGTTTAATATTTTACCAATTCACTAATAAATAAAAAGTAGAGTTGAATATGTGCGTGTTTTGTTATTGGCAGAGTGATTCTCACGAGACACAGCAAAATTTGTTTCAACACATGATTTCACATCAAGATTCTTGCAAACCAAATCCATTAACAAAACTTAAAAAGAATAATTCTTACTCCATACACCATATATATTTGTTTATAAAATGTGTGTGTGTGCGCGCGCGCGAGCCTCGCAGACAGACACAGACACACACACGCACACACGCACACATCATTACATAGATTTAATACATATAATATTTAGGATATAAGTATCAGCTTCTATGGCAATGTTTGTGTATGTTGAATGTTGCGTGTCTACACGTATGAGTGTCCCCGCGACTTATGCATAACTAATGTGTATTTTGTAAATTATACCATATATTTCTCTGTACATATAAGTGTATTTATGATATAAGACTATTGTGACTTTTGTAGGATTGCAACTCGTTGTACCCTATAATCTTTTAATTTCTTTGAATTGTTATTATGTTCAATCCGGGTTTGAGAGATAGAAGAGAGAGAGAGAGTGATGTATGAATGGTAAACACTACATATGTATGTAGAGGTACATGTGCAGGAGAGACAGAGATGTGACAGAGGAAGAATGAGAGATGATTGAACGAGAGAAGAATATATATTATAACATACAACAAATATATCTTTTCATGATAAATGTACTTTTTCTGTAATTCAATTTATTTGTAAATATTTTGTTTATTTTTGTCTTGTTATGTTGCTGCTTCTAAATATCACGGGCAATGCTACCTCGTCTAACGCAAGGAGGAGTATCGGCATACCTGCACAAGCGTGTCCCTACTGCCGAATTTGTTTCTGCATATTGTTTAGGAAAATGAATATTTTTTGATGAAATTTTCTAAAATTACCTTTCAGATGGTGTAGATTACGATTATATAGGAATTTAATGCCAAAAAAAAAAAATAATAATAAATGAATAAAAAATAGTGGGGGCGCAACTACTGATATATGTCATATTTTCTGCAAAATTTCAAGCTTCATTTTATAGAGGTATATATTGTACGTGCTTACCATTTTTCTTTTATTTCTACATTAAATTCCAAAAGAAACGTAGCCTACACCATCTGAAAGGTATTTGCTGAAAATTTAATCAAGAAATATCAATTTTTCTGAAAGTTATGAGGAAATCAAGTGGGTGGTGGTGGAGGACACAACTGTGTAGATATGACGTAGCATCTCCATAGTCGCACGATCTGCAAGAAAGAGTAGCCAAATTCCCCTCACGTCACATCATGGTATCGTCTTAAAAAATAATGATGTTTCGCTTTGGATAATGTATCTAAACTGTTTGTAAAAAAAAAAAAAAGAAATCAAAGCAAAAGAAAAAAGAAAAACAGGTTGTCAAAATTGTTAAATTAACCGAGTTGGTAGAGTTCCAGACTTGCAGTATTTAGTTATAGACTTCTGCATTCACAATTCAAATCCTACTGAATTCGTCATCCGTCTTTTTTGCTATCGTGTGACTCGGGGCTAATCCTGATCGAGCAGACCTGTGATCAAATGCATTCTTGTTGCGTTTATTGCATTCTTTTTTCTTTTTGTTTTGTCTACGAAGAGCTACGTTGTTCAACGTTTCCTCCTGTTTTTAAAGCTGTAGTTCTGATCTGAGGGACATTTGGTTGCTATTTCTATTAAGTCGAACAAATAAGACTGTTAAAAAATCGATCGAGTTGGGGGTTTAATTTCATCGATCACTCTCTTATCCCATGTCTTTTCTTTTTCCAATTTAAAAAGTACATAGCAAATAAGAACAAACACATTTGAATGTCACTCTGATCTCTTATCTGAAAAAAGAAAAAAAAACTTACGGAGATGTACTTGCATAGCAAGTGACCTGATCTGAGATCGTGTGCTGGAACGAAAACAATTGCAGCGTGGAAGGTGTTTATAAGCCATTTAAAATAACACACAAAATCCGTTAGATTCACTTCAACATTTAAATTTAATTTGTCAAAATATTTTCGTCGCTTTGAGACCGCGACCTGTTCACTGACAAAGTTCTGTGCTGCATCTGAGAAAGTAACAGTTAGTTCATGATATATACGTACGTGTGTATGTATGTATGTATGTATGTGTGTATGTATGTATGTATGTATGTATGTATGTATGTATGTGCGTGTACATGTGTGCGCGTATGCATCTGTGTACATGTGTATGCATGTGTGCATGCCTATACGCATGTATGTATATATGTATATATGTATGTATGTGCGTATGCACGTATGTACTTATGGATGTACTTATGTTTATGTACTGATATGTGCGTCAGTTCAAGTTGTATACATGACTGTTACTTTCTATAGTTATTGCAGTCAGATGGTTCTCATCTTTTATCCATATCAACAAAGCTCCCAATACGGAATAAGTTCATGTGCCATGAGATTTCTCATTATATTTGAAGCTTTCTTGTTGTTTTTTCTTAAATTAACGACAGATCTGATGACAATAAATCGCAAATAACTCAAGATGGATTTGAGAATGGAGGCAGAATTTACGTCCTCAGAAATAACGAAACAAATTGAAGATTTTTAATTCTATGCTCAAAATCTTACAGGGTACACTGTATACTGTATATATGATGTGACATATTTATGAACCTGTATTTTTTAACCCTTTTGCATTTGAACCAGCTTTATCTGGTTCAAATATTCTACCTGTTTTATGTTCAAACCGGTCAGATCCGGCCTTTCACACCTAACCTGCAATGCCATTCTAAAAATAAACAACCACATCGTCAAAATACGGAAGCTATTTGAAAGCAAAACAAAAATCTATTTGCAAACAAAATCTCGACGCCATTGAAAACAATGAATATATAAGCTTTATATTTGACAGAGTAATCTAAATGCTAAAAAGTTAGGAAGTACAGTAAAAACTGGTTTCAAAAAGCAGTCATACTTTAATCACTTGCTTAACAGTGATCCGATTGCATTATCTTTGCTGTCGAACAGTGATTAACGATAAATTGTGACTAAAAACAACCTTCATTTCCGTAGATTGTGAACTCTTAGCTTATGACTAAATACACTCCTGCCACTGAGACTTTGACAACCCGGCAGTGAAAAAGAACAAGTGCACAGAAGGTGCATACTAAAGTTTAGTATATTCCTGTGAAGCACCCTAAACAATGAGAGTATGCAGTAGAGATACTGGAATGCAGTTAGGGGTAAACAAGTGCGCAGTACTAATTATATAGAGAGGCCGGACGGTAAAACTCTGAATGCATACAATTACCACAAGACAACGTCATTAAATCGCTGTGGTATAACAAGGGTGGAAATATCTAGGGGTATTGCAAGATGATAGGATAATGGAAGGAGAAATGAGAGAGAAAGTCACTAAAGAGTACAAGAGGAGAATTAGGAGGGTGTTCGAAACAAGATTAAATAGAGGGAACATCATTAAAGCCATAAATACATGGGCTTATGCCCGTATTGAGATACTCTGTTCCCTTTCTGAAATGGACAAAGGTCGAGTTACAGAAGTTGGATAGAGGAACTAGAAAGCTGCTCATAATGTACAAACGCACTCCACTCTAAAAGAAATACCGACACTCAAAAACAAACCCTTAGAATAAATCTGATAATGTTCGACAAAACTCAGTCAGACAGCAAATATAGAATCTGCAGGAAAGGAGACGAGAGTATAAATCACCTTTTGAGTGAGTGTAGTGTACTCGTACAAAAGGAGTAGAAGCATAGACATGACTGTGAGTAGGCAAAAGAGTGCATTGGGATGTAAGCCGAGTGTATGGTTTCAAAATGACAAAAAAAGTAATACGAACACGAACTAGAGACTGATAGAATATGAGAATTACGGGATCTTGTGAGATTTTCCCATAAAGACTGACAATATTATTGAAGCAAGAAGACTAGATATGATTATAGAGGTCACAATAAACAAATAGTGTAAGATCAAGGATTTTTAAATTCTTTATACCAAAGGAACTGAAAAAAATTTAGAAATATCAGGATCTAGCCAGAGAGCTGAGGAGACTGAAAGACCAAGACAACACTTATTCCTATAATAATTGATGCACTAGGCACAACACCCAAAATACTACCTAAAAGACTGAAAGAGATTGGAATTGGAACTCGCATTGTCGACCAGCAGAAAAGTACCATCCTATATTTTGCAAGAATCCTAAGAAAGATTCTTGAGATTCGAGGAAAATTGTTGACGCCAAACATCACGATAAAATATTTGCTAACTAAATTAGCATACATTAACATAATAACAAATACAACAACAATAACCATAATTCTTTCTTATTTTGGCGCCCCTTTCCCATCCGTTCTCTTCTCCCTACAGGTGCCAGTATAGAATAAGCCCACTCAATCGGACCACCCTCGCCACATTCACCTTTCTTCAACAAATTTACAGGTGGGGGGAACACCTCCCTCTCAACCCCCGCTTTCTTTTCAAATAGAAATTTAGGAAGTCAATGATAGCTTGGACGAAGAGAGAAGTGTCTGTCTTCAGAAAATAAAAGAAATAATACATTATTAAAAGAAGTGATTTTTCAAACAACCGTATCATTACATAAACAAGAGATAATGAAAATTAAAGTATAGAAAAACAGTAACAACGAATTACGGCGAACACAAAGCTTAAATTGTTACAACACCGTCTTTCCGAACGCTGATGGCCCGGAACCGCTTATAATCCGCACTAATTTACGAGTACGTCTTTCAAATTCAGATGGCCGCCTGATCACTTGGCTGGTACCTTGTATCATTTATACTACTGTACAGATACCTGTATTTCATCTAGTTATTTAGATAAATTTAATATTTGTTTAAATTAGAGTGTGACCGTCTCCGGTTCGGAAGAATCAGTAATCTGGAATGGCTTTGGCATTAAAGGTTCCGGAAAATCGATGTTGTACATTAATAATAAAAGTAGGTATGTAGTTTGTGCATGTACTTGTAACAGTCAGTTACAAATCAGTGAAAACAGCTTTCAGTACTCGGTGAAACAGTTTCGATCTTTGATGATACTGTAATTATCAAGGAATTCGACTTGGCCATGAATGACTTGTTTTGGTATTTCGGAGCTGAATTTGAAATGTAATTCCATGTTCTCGATACACTTTTAGTTGTTAAATAAATGAATGAAGCAGATATTTGTCTATCAACCGTAATTTTTTCAGGGCTATTCCATTTATTTGTTTATTTTTATATTAAAATTTTGGCCGCCAAATACGAATCAAGGTCAGAATCGTGTACCTACCATCGTGGTAAATTTTTACCAACTCATCCCCACGCTTTTCAAATTTACCGAATTCGTCTCTTCAATGATTCATGTCCCAAATCATTGACCACAAGTATTGGTAACTAGAGATAAAATAAAGACAGAAATTATTTCTTATTTTAGTTCAATGAGAGGTAAGGAGGGAATTGATAGACGCAGAAACGGGACGCAAAAGGTAGTTTTAAACCCCAATTCAAACATGAAGTGTAATGAACATGTGGTCAAATTCGTCCATCATGTATGTCCAAAGACCAAAAGAAATTGAAAAAAAAACCGTTGCGAAATATTGCACATTACTCCCAGATCTGTCTGTCGCTGTAGGGAATTAAAATAATGCTCACAGGGATAACAACATTTTGTTTTGTTTTATTCAAATAGTGATTTTTCCACCATTTGGGGCACTGAGTAAGAGATTTAGGGAACTGGATCTCTAACAGCATATAACTGGTACGTATCTTATCTTCCAGAAGTATTTGAATTGAAAATGTTATGCAAGGAAAGTAAATACTGTTCTTTGTGTATTTCAATATTTGTGTAGTACCTGTCAAAAATGACGGTGTTTATATATTTGAGTATGAAATAAATAAAGCAAACGAAATTTTTGGTATCAAAATATTTAACATATACTCAGACAAAAACAGCAACGGTAGTGTGTATGCGTGTACACACAACTGATGCCTTCTCCCATCAAATCTCCCATATGTGCTCGATTTAAATGATTTTTTTTTTAATAACGAAAGATTGCTTCTTCGCATACAATAACTATAAGACAAGTGACTGGAACACAAGGTGAAATTCAGATAATTGGAAATTTGATAAATTGGGTGGAGGTGGGGAGGGGTCAGTTGTCTCGTCGGTCAGCATCTTTTAATTCTGTTTCCCTTCCTCTTTCGTTCTGTACTACATCTCATCATTCAACTGACCTTACTAAAATGTACCCCTGACAAAAAAAAGTGACATATAAGTTCGCCTTCTATATAGAGAAATTTATTTAATTATTGGAACCGCTTAGTAAGAACTTCGGACTAAATATCTTCTACATTTTGAGTTTAAATCCTCCTTGGAGGTCAACTATAAACTGTTCATGCCCGGGAGGTCAATAAAGTAAGTGCCAAGCGTATAGTAGATCAGAAATCTCTTGTAACGTTAGATCCCCAACACAACAACTATGTGGTTCCACGCCAATGTAATAAATTGCTATAAATTTTTAAATAATCAAAAATTGAGTTCGACATAACAGCAGAACACCGAATATATGCCACCAATGTATGAAAATATAGAAGGTATTGGTAAACGTTTGTGAGCAGCTGATGAAGCTGTCTGAGAAAAACTCAAGAAAAAGGAGGAAAAGCAGTTGCTGGTTACCATTCTGTCGAAGAAAGAAAAGCCGGTTGAAACTTCTCTAATTGCTTTTGGCAAAATTGATATATTGAGAAATAATGCGGAAATTCTATGAGACCGTTCTTTTTGCCAAAGTCACAGGTGATAACTGGGGTATTATTCAAAGAGTACATCTTAGAGGATCTCATTTGGTAACACATGCTTGTATGTCTACGCACAATTAAACAGAAGTATAGAAGAGTGATTATGACAACTTCTCTTTCTGGTTTATATGGGAAATTTTGGTGAAGCAAATTACGGCACAGCAAAGTTTGGATTTCTTAATTTAAATAATACTTTAGACACCGAAGGTAGGAGATATACAATAGCATCGCTTGCTACTTCAAGACTAATACAAAATATAATGCCACCTTGTTGACTTAGAGTGTGACCGTCTCCGGTTCGGAAGAATCAGTAATCTGGAATGGCTTTGGCATTAAAGGTTCCGGAAAATCGATGTTGTACATTTGGTCTCATCGAGACCAAAATATGCGTAATATAAAATGGTAAAAATATATAAATAAAATGTGAAAATCAGACTGTTAGAATTTGATTAACATATTTATTTAATTTATCTATACTCAATTAAACAAACTATACACACACATATACATACATACATGCATACATACATGCATACATACATGCATACAAATGCGTATGTATGTGTGTGTGTGTGTGTGTACATATTTCTTTGTGTTTGTTCCTCCACGGCTTGACAACTGGTGTTTTGTTTACGTTTCTGTAACTTAGCGGTTCGCAAAAGAGAACAGTACAATAGGTACCAGACTTAGAATAAGAACTGGGGTCGATTTGTTCGACGAACCGTACTGATTGAAAGATATAAAAGAGGCGAAATATGAC
Source organism: Octopus bimaculoides (assembly GCF_001194135.2). Taxonomy (NCBI): domain Eukaryota; kingdom Metazoa; phylum Mollusca; class Cephalopoda; order Octopoda; family Octopodidae; genus Octopus; species Octopus bimaculoides. The sequence goes on from NC_068984.1 coordinate 82,163,838, forward strand.
GCTTTCGGGTCCTGGAAGGATGTACCATCTTAAAATTCAAGGGACCCTTTTTTAGCTCTGCGGGCTCCAGACCGATATACTGATTGAACCCAACTCTTTAGAGGCCCTGTCTAGAGTGGCTATTGACAGCAGAATATTCTCAATACCCTCCGCAAAATCGAAAGTGCATGTGCTCCAGTATGATCCAATATGGCCTGACGGTAATAAAGATGTATACACAAGATCACGATTTTGTGTGGGATGTTGAGATGGATTGGTCAATTAAATCAATCCTAATACTTGACTAGTACTTATTTTTATCGACCCCCCCCCCCATGTATAGGAAAGGCAAAACTGAGCTCGGCGTGATTTGAGCTCTAATACACCACATAAGTCATGCAGACATCTATTACTTCTGCCCGATATGATTTTTATTATAGATGATTTCTGATATAGAGATTAAGGCCATTTACTTTGAAAGAGAGCACAGCAGATTAAACTGGCCCCAGTGCTTGAATGATAATTATTTTAATGACTTCGGAGAGATTAAAAACGCAAAGTCACCCCTACCCCGACGGGATTTAAACTGAAATTTTAAAAGGGCATTACAGAACGCTGCAAACCATTTTAAATTAGACTTTAATGTTCTCATATTCAACTCTATTTTTTACTATTCATTCTGTATTTTCACTTTGGTTAATTCCAACAGTTTGGCAATGTCTATGTATCCTTGTGAAAACGACAAAAAGATGATTGTCTCGGGAGGTTAAAATATGACAAGTGAAGACCGAGTGAAACTAAACACCGTGAGACATTTAGTTCACCAGTTTAAATACAGTTTCTTTTTCTTTAATGAAATAACTGTGCAACTGTTGCTGAAGTTGTTGATGGTGTTTAGCCACAAATCTATTATTAAAAACATTCTAGAAACCAGAATTCCATCTTTTTCTTTTCATTTTTACTTGTGTGGCATAGAGTTGCGACATTATTCAGTGTATTCTTCCTTTTTAGTAAGATTTGAGAGAAATTTACTTTCTGTTTCTAGTAGGTCGAGCGACCATACAGAACAGTGTTTCTTAATCATTTTTTTTCTCTGTATTCCCTGCTCCCTTCACCAATTCATCATCCCGATGCCCCCACACCCACACACAAATGAAAATATAATTTATTACATAACATTCAACAGCTCTATATTAATTTCGCATTAATATTCTTAAAATGAACACGGAAGAAAATATGACAAAATTAGTGCAGATAAATAGCCCTTTCTAATATAGGCACATGGTCTGAAATTTGGTGGGAGGGGGTAACATTGACTCCAGCGCTGAGATGGTACTTGTTTTTATCGACTTCAGAAGGATGAAGGGTAAAGTCAACCTCGAAGAATTTGAACCCAGAACGTAAACCTGGAAGAAATACTGCCAAACATTTTGCCCGGCGTGCTAAAGATTCTGCTAGCTCATTGCCTTAATAATATTAATAATGGTTTCAAATGTTGGCAAAGGGCCAGAAACTTCAAGGCAAGAGGTTAGTCTATTACATCGATCCCAGTGCTCAACTGGTACTCATTTCATCAACCCAGACAGAAGGAAAGGCAAAGTCAACCTCGACGGAATTTAAATGCCGCTAAGCATTTTGCTCTGTAGGATAACGTTTCAGCCAGATCTGGAAATAGAGGTAACTCGAATGTGGAGCCTAAAAACAAGAACAGTTCCTAGCATAGTAGTCGCATTAGGTATGATTAAAAAAAAAACATTCAGACAAATACATCACAAAAACACCAGGACTTACAAGTATGGATAAGAGCATCACAACAAACCACAACACATACCCAAGGCACAAAGAGCGCAGCTCTGTAGTGCAGTGAAAGCACTTGATAAAAATAAGACTACTGAATAATAATATTAATAATAATAATAATAATAATAATAATAATAATAATAATAATAATAATAATAATAATAATAATCCTTTCTATTATAAGCATATGGCCTGAAATTTGGGGGAGGGGGAGGGTCGATTACATCGACCCCTGTCCTCAACTGGTACTCGGCGGAATTTGAACTCAGAACGTAACGTCGGGCGAAAAACTGCTAAGCATTTCATCCAGCTGACTAACAATTCTGCCAGCTCGCCGCCTTAATTTTAGTAGTAGTAGTAGTAGTAGTAGTAGTAGTAGTAGTAGTAGTAGTAGTAGTAGTAGTAGTAGTAGTAGTAGTAGTAGCTGCTAAACACGATGTTGTTGCTAAAACAATTTGCAATGCCATCCGCAAAAAGGACTGTCCAGAAATAAACTTAGAAAATCCCTCTGTTATGGAATACATTCATAAACACCAAATCAAGGAATACTGATGGAGTATTCCCATCAAAACTTCTGTCAAATGTAAACATAACAGGCCAGATATTGTTGTTTGGGACAGAAGGGCAAAGGTATGTACCGTCATAGAGGTCAGCGGTCCTGCACATATAAGTATCTCTTTGAAAATCAAAGAAAAAATGGATATCTATGGACAACTACTTCGAAACCTCCAGCTGCTATATCCAGGCTATGAATTCATATTCAATAATAATTGGAGCATTAGGTTTTGTTAGTAAATACTTAAAGGAGTATCTGGATAAACTGCGATTTTGAGAAAGAGAAATCGACCGGCTTGTTTGTATACTACAAGTGCAATCTGTGAGTGGAACAGTAAAAATATGCAAGACTCTTCTCAAGTTCCAAATGTGAATTTGTATGTTAACTACAACCCAAAGATGGAGCCTTGTATCTTTGTTGGAAACTGGCTCCCTCCTCGGTGGAAGATTTATAATAATTAAAACATAGAAGAGACATATATGTATAAACATCCATCCATTATTACATACATGAATACATACACACACTCACACATACATACATACATACATACATACATACATACATACATACATACATACATACATACATACATACATACATACATACATACATGCACGCAAG
>NC_068984.1:82168307-82170769 GCF_001194135.2 Octopus bimaculoides
TATTGCCCACAAGGGGCTAAACATAGAAGAGACAAACAAGGACAAAGGAATTAAGTCGATTACATCGACCTCAGTGCCTAACTGGTACTTTATTTATCGATCCCGTAAGGAATTTGAACTCAGAACGTAACGGCAGACGAAATACCGCTAAACATTTCGCCCGGCGCGCTAACGTTTCTGCCAGCTCGCCACCTTATATATATCAGCTAATCATGCTACTTCAGGTTGATGACTGAGAAACATGTCCCTGAATGCAGGTTAGGTTGGGTGGAGGTGCTTGTCTCTCTCTTGTAAACATAAGGACACAGAAAATGTGTCAAGGACGACAGGAAGCGGTCCAACTTCCTAGGGCTAAATAGCAGTAGTATGATTCCCTTATTGGGATTGTCACGTTAAGTTGACAATATACAACTACTTTATCGTAACACTGCTGCTTAAGTCCCTCTGTGGGATTTAGAAATGGATCATTTCTAATATATGTATAAATAATACAGAATGGGACAAGGACGCAAAACATCCAGACAGTTTAGGTGATACAAGAAAGGGACAAAAATCCAGATAGACGATACAAGGAAACAAGGACAGGTCATTCGGAGTTTTCTTACCTCAGTCGAGATCCAGATTGGATAATATGGATCTCGACTGAAGAAAGAAAACTCCGAATGACCTGTCCTTGTTTCCTTGTATCGTCTATCTGGCTGTTTTGTCCCATTTTTGTATCACCTAACTGCCTGGATGTGTTGCGGCCTTGTCCCATTCTGTATTATTTATACATATATATATAGCGGCGTACGTATACTTTGTCTCAAATATGTAAGTATACATTTCTAATTCATATATACCCACCGCCCGGAACAGGTCTGGTCTATGTGGGCCACCTTGCTCAAAACCTCTGACCAGTTCTTTTCTATTTGGAGATCTGGACCAATCCAGATTCCTAGCAATTTAACCGGGCCCTCTGTCCAGCGTCCTACGACGCTATTCGAAGGCATCGACTTGCCCCTCCAGGTGCTGAGTTGCAAGCCGACTGATTTTTCCCGGTTAATTTTTGCTCCTGCCACCGTCTCGTAAACCTTGATGATTTCACCTACTTGCTGCAAGTGTTCCATCTTGGTCACGATGATGGTGATGTCGTTCGCGTACGCTGTAACAGATCATCCTGGATTCGTCGGGATGCCATTCAGCTTTCTCAGCAATGGCTCGAGGGTCATTACGTACAAAAGCGGGGAGAGTGGACACCCTTGGCGAACCGACCGTTTGATGCGGAACGGCTTCGAAAGAAAACCGTTCACCCGAACGATCGAGTCGATGTCATCGTACAACTGTATGATCCACCTGAGAAAACCGAGACCCAGCCCGAATTGCGCGAGAACTGTCACCAGGTAACGATGGTCTACTCTATCAAAAGCTTTAGCTTGGTCTAAATGGACCAGTGCCCCACCTTTGCCAGTTCTATTACCATACCCCTCTACGATGTAACGTATTAGATGAAGATTGTCCTGGATGGTTCTACCGGGGACCGCACAAGTTTGTGCTTCCCCGATCAGGCCACCCGCGACCCGCGTCAATCTTTTCGCTAACACCTTGGCCAAAATCTTCACCTCTGCGTTCAGTAGGGTGATGGGCCTGAAATTATCTACATTATCCCCCTTATCCGGGTCCTTCCTGACCAGCGTCACCACTCCCCGGCGCACAGATCTGGGAATCCTGCCATTCTGCTGCCAGTTCAAGTAGACGCTGGTCATTACGTGACCGAACAAGCCTTACCACCTCCGCAGTCAGCAAAAAGGAGAAATTACGAATGCCAGGGACGTGGTTCAAGTTGACTTTTATACCCATAACCTCCACGAGATGTACGTGCATTTCGGTTTTCATGACAATTGTTTGCGACTCCTACTCATAGCATTCAACGCAGTTGCGTTTTGGCGTCTCGTTTCAAGGAAAGTTGAAAGGTTATCTGCAGTTTGGGTTTCACTTACATCCCCGAAATAAATTTTCAGAATTTACCATATAAAGATGACATTTGAAAAAATCGTGTTTCTTTAGCGGTTTAGTGTATTTTGAACAATAACGGAGCCAGTATACTATATTGAGGCAAACTGTTTAGTAATTTTTGTGTTGCTCTTCAGTATCGCCAAAAAGCGTTTTTCCCCATTAAAATACCAACAAGCTGACTGAATTCCAAGTCATTCGCTGAATTGAATATCTTCCTTAAAAAGCAGTGATTAACCATTTTGTAAGCTGCAACGGGATCAACAAAAATCTATATTTCTGTATATATTGAATAAGATTAAGCTGTGATTCATGGTTAACTTTTCAGTGTTCTTTAATGAAGTACAGTTCAGTAGTTGTTTCGATTCTGTTAAGAATAGATCGCTCAAAAAACTTTTGGCCACAGGAGTTAAAATCGATCGGAATTGCATTACTTGTGATGGATTTTTCTCTACTTTGCGTTTTGTTAG
>NC_068984.1:82171103-82175629 GCF_001194135.2 Octopus bimaculoides
CGAAAGGATGAAGGGCAAAGTCGACCTCGGCGAAGTTTGAACTCAGAACGTAAAGACAGACGAAATACCGCTAAGCTTTTCACTCGGCGTGGTAACGTTTCTTATTTCTTTATTGCCCACAAAGGGCTAAACATAGAGGGGGCAAACAAGGACAGACAAAGGGATTAAGTCGAATACATCGACCCCAGTGCGTAACTGGTACTTAATTTATCGACCCCGAAAGGATGAAAGGCAAAGTCGACCTCGGCGGAATTTGAACTCAGAACGTAACGGCAGACGAAATACTGCTAAGCATTTCGCCCGGCGTGCTAAGGTTTCTGCCAGCTCGCCGCCTTTCTTCCGTGAAGATATTGTCAAAACTTGTTGCTTCTCTCTTACTATTTTTTTAATTTTTGATACCTATTTTGTGTTTTATGTAAAACTTCTAAAAAGACAATTCGACTTGTTATCTGTTTCCTTCAGATAGACATTTTTGTTACTTGGTTCTTCACTCTTTATTGTGACAATCTGGTTTGCAGTGATGTTTCCCCCGGCATTTCATCTGTAGCATCATCCTTGCTATTGAACAGGCGTCAGGATTTCTGTTTCTGCTCATACTAAGGATTCTATTGAAGTTTTCCAAGCTTGTTATTGCTGAACTGAAAGATTTGCCAGCATTAAATAATATTATCTGGGGGAAAAATCAATTTCATATGTATTTTTTCATGTAATTCGCAGTTTAAGAGTCCAGGAGTGTATTCGTTTTGGATATTTAGACCCCGGATATGTTGCGTTTCCTTTCTTGGCAAACCCACAGAGCAAATTGTTTTTAGCTTTCCGCTTTATGTTCATCTGTGGGTGGTATTGTTCCAGAATTGTTTAAACATTTCCCAATTTGTCTTCTTGGAATTGAATCGGCGTCAGAAAGTAATCCCAACGCGAGTGATAATCAACATTACTCTAACACATACGTAGCACTACTATCTATCTAGAACAGGGATTTTCAAACTTTTTGACTTGCGGACCCCTTTATATTTCAGGCTTTACCTTAGGGGCCCCCTAATAAACACTTACGAAATTTATACATAAATATTTCCTTAAAATAACAAATATTTTTACATTTATTTATTTAACAGTATTTAACAAATAGGTTTATTGTCAATTAAAAGATTTCGATTAAAAAACATATATAAAATCAAATTGTCCATAAAAAGTATTTGCTGTCCACGGACCCCCTGTCTTGTCCTTGCGGACCCTCCTGTGGTCCGCGGACCACAGTTTGAAAACCCCTGATCTAGAACATTGGTTCACAGGAGTCTTTCTCTGCTTATGTGTTTCCAGCAAGTACTGACCTTCAACAACAGTTTAAACAGAACATCAACGGCATGAAGCTCACCTGACACAACGGGCCGGCAAAAGTCATGGGCAATGTTCCTCCCTCCAAACTCAATAAGTAAAACAATTTTTTTTTAAGATTAAGCTGAGATGATTATTAAACTGTTGTCTTTTCAAAACTGATCAACAACGGTAAATCCATTGGATATTAATATTGTTTACACATAGGAATTTTATATTTTCGGGATAAAGGGAAATTAGCAATTGTCATGTTTATACCTCTATCACGTTTATTCCCCACACTCCCATAATCGAAAACCCAGTGTCACAATAACGCAGGTGGCTCTTCAGACCAGTGGTTCTCAACCCGGGTGCATATAAGATTTTTGGAGGTACACAAAAAACAAAAAAAAGTAAATTGGAGATCCACAATAGTATTTTTTTTTAAATTTGCTTTAGATGTATGTATTGGTATGTATTGCAAGAAACAGCTTGGTTTCTTTTTCTAATGTTCAACCGACACAAGTTAATGTGTGTAAAACAAAATAGGAATTTTAAAAGAAGTTGCTATAAAACTAGTTATTAAACATCGAAGGCTATGGGAGTCCACCAGAATAAAATAGTAATGAAAGGGGTCCGTAGATAAAAAAAAAATGGTTGAGTACCTCTGCTTTAGACAGTTAATAAACATAAGGTAGATAACTCTATGTCCGAACTTTCCTAAAACGACAGTTTGTATGCAATCACTAGCAGCTATGTTGGCAAATAGAACTATTTAGATCTAAAATATATTATAGAACATTATTTATAATGGATAAACTTCAGAAGTGTTTTAGTAATGGGTATCTGCAAACTTATTTCCATTCAGATTAACTTACAGGGAACACTTGGAGCCAACAAAGGAACCTACACGATCGTTTCAACAAAATTTATCTCAGACCAAACCCTGCTATCTATTAAAAATAGCTATAAAGGAAACATTGGTTATGTAGGCATAGAATAGTTAATCTCCCCGAGTTAACTTAGCGCGATGCAGTATCGATTATAATAGTCTATACGTCGCCAAACCCGTAGAATTCTGTTTTTATTCTAAAACAAACATTCGCAAATAGAAACTTAATAAATTTATCCAAAACTCTTCTAAAATATTGATTACACATACAAATACCAACTAGGTCAGCTCTTATCGATTATACCTATGATCAAAGCATTCAAGTCGTAACCATCCTGTCATTGTATGTCAGGAACTACCTTGACCAATGTCTCTCTATCTCACGCGCGTTCAGCCATTGAGAAAGTATGAGATTTAGTATAAAAAAGTTCTTTATTACTGTGGTATAGGGAATGGTGATGTCTGTGTATGTGCGCGCGTACGTGTCTGTGTGTGTAGTGTGTGTTAATATTAAGAAAAATTATCACTATGAGAGATGAGTGTACGGTAATCGAAAGACAGCGAAAATGTGCATATGAATTTATGTAATGGGAAAATTTGAGAAAGAGGAAGTGTGTATTAAAGAAACAGAAAGAGGGATATATGTGTGTGTATGAGTTTAAGCTAAAAAGAAAATTCATGTAAATGCGTAGGAGTGGCTGTGTGGTAAGTAGCTTGCTTACCAACCACATGGTCCCGGGTTCAGTCCCACTGCGTAGCATCTTGGGCAAGTGCCTTCTACTATAGCCTCGGGCCGACCAATGCCTTGTGAGTGGATTTGGTAGACGGAAACTGAAAGAAGCCTGTCGTATATATGTATATATATATATGTATGTGTGTATGTGTTTGTATGTCTGTGTTTGTCCCCCCAACATCGCTTGACAACAGATGCTGGTGTGTTTATGTCCCCGTAACATAGCGGTTCGGCAAAAGAGACCGAAAGAATAAGTACTAGGCTTCCAAAGAATAAGTCCTGGGGTCGATTTGCTCGACTAAAGGCGGTGCTCCAGCATGGCCACAGTACAAAGGACTGAAACAAGTAAAAGAGTAAAAGAGGTTCCTATTTGACATAGAAATTTTGTAAATTAATTGAAGGGAGATAATCGTGTCTAATTATCTGAATTTGGCATCAACATATTTTACACAGCAACGGTTATCGTACGTATGTATGTTATCAATCAGTTTCATTTCTGTATTTCTTGTCCATAGAGAAAGAGCCGGACTCTAACATAGATTCAAGGCTCCTTCATTGGAACTTTTATCAACATCATCTAGGTATTTGTGCATATGTGTGTGTGTGCAGTATTTGGTGTTAGTGTATGCGCAGATTTGTATGTTTGTTTTATGGATGCGTTTTTATGTCTAGATGCATGCATATGTATTTATGTGCTAAATTTTTGGAAAGTTTTACATATGTATGTAAGTATGTATGTATGTATGTTTTATGTATGTATATGTGTGTGTATGTATGTATGCATGTATGTATGTATATGTGAATGCGTGCGTATATCGAACTTGTTGGAAAGGGGTAAAAGCGGGAACAGAATGTAAAGAAAGACATGAATGAAAGCCAAAAAGTGTATGCACAGCACATGGAAAAAAACACAAAAAGACATAAATGGACAGTAAAAAGTGTGTGTGTGTTGCCAGAGTATGAGCATTAACTACTAAATGAAAACTAAAACTTCGTATAGCGATCTAAGGGGAACAATTACGTTACTATTACCAGTATATGTATATAAGTTCACATGTCGGCATCTCTACAGAAGTGTGACCCACTGATTTTGTTTCTCTATGATATTCTTTAAAGTGCATGTTTTTTTATGAACTTTTCTAGAGAGGTGTACATAACGATTATTGCGGTATACATTACGAGTATCGCTTTAAAATTTTCAAAAAAAAATAATAATAACCATAATCTGCATCACGGCAAACGCACCTCTTGAATTTCTTTTAAGAAATATGCATTTAATAAAGTCTTTGTGGAAGTAAAAATGTCACTCAAAAAACATTTTCCCCATTTTTTTTGTAACCATACGATCGTAGTCTACACCATCTGAAATACCGCTGGAAAATTTCATTAAAACATATGCATTTTAAAGAAAGTTATGAAGAAACGAAGTTAGTGGGACACACCAGTCTTTGTATATGTAGTTATGCAGTTAGCATTATAAATCTAAAAGGAAATAATTATACGTTGATAAAAAGACATTAGCTCAAAAACTAATATGATTTTAATAATTTAGATGCTTACAGATACAACTAAATGATACATTTTTCT
>NC_068984.1:82175647-82224157 GCF_001194135.2 Octopus bimaculoides
CGATTATTGCGGTATACATTACGAGTATCGCTTTAAAATTTTCAAAAAAAAATAATAATAACCATAATCTGCATCACGGCAAACGCACCTCTTGAATTTCTTTTAAGAAATATGCATTTAATAAAGTCTTTGTGGAAGTAAAAATGTCACTCAAAAAACATTTTCCCCATTTTTTTTGTAACCATACGATCGTAGTCTACACCATCTGAAATACCGCTGGAAAATTTCATTAAAACATATGCATTTTAAAGAAAGTTATGAAGAAACGAAGTTAGTGGGACACACCAGTCTTTGTATATGTAGTTATGCAGTTAGCATTATAAATCTAAAAGGAAATAATTATACGTTGATAAAAAGACATTAGCTCAAAAACTAATATGATTTTAATAATTTAGATGCTTACAGATACAACTAAATGATACATTTTTCTTTTTATTAAACCACTTCAGTGAAGTATAGACTCCATGGATACTTGTGTCCAACCTTGTGCAGTTATTTAGTGATTAGTGAAACCCATGGGAATTCCACAGGTTTTGCTAGTTAAAACTGAGAACTGTAGTCGTCTGTTGTTATTGTGATGAAGCAGACAACAGGGAATGACAAGCAATATATATATAGAGAGAGAGAGAGGGGGAGGGGGAGAGAGAGAGAGAACAGGAGAGAAAGAAACTATGATCATAAATTGAGGTGCTAACAGGGAAAGATAGGAAGAAAAAGGAACACTGATGGATTGATAGACTAAATATGTTAACACACACACACATATATATATATGCAAACATACATACATTAAGAACTGTTATAGTTGTGGTGATGATGTTGCTAGGTGCAAACTAGGATGTTAATTAATAGAGATGATGGTGATTATAAGTAGTAATGAGTTGACAGCCAAAAAAGAAAAAAAAAAGTCATTTGATATAATACATGAGCCTTAGTACAAATAATTGTCATTGAGCTATGTGTGTTGCTGCCACCTCTTCTATCATGATTACCAACAACAGGCAACAAACATCAACATCATTTGTCATCATCTATTTTCCCTATTCCCCTCATGTTTTCCCTTCTCTCTCTCTCTCTCTATATATATATATATATATGTACACGCACACACACACACACACAGTGGAGTAGAGAGAAAGAGGCAGATAGTTATAGATATCTTTCCACCTTTGCTTCTTCCACTACTACTGTAACTAACAATTATTATTTTAATTCTGAGTTACTTTTCTTAGCATGACACAAAAGGCAGGCAGGTAGGTAAGTAGGTAGGGACATACAGTGGTATTAATATATAGATTTTCTCAACATTACTTCTATAAGTACAGCAAAGTCTGTTTTGTTGAGTTCTTATATGGATGTATTCTGGCCTTATCAGACCAAAACCTATCCAGGGTTATCTCCTGTACTTTTTATCTTTTCCTCACCACATAATTATTTCTAATTAGATCTTTGATGCTCACTATGTTAAACATGTTAACATTAAAATATTTTTTTCATATGTATGGCATCTCTGAGTAATAAATCTCAGAGTAATCTCTGAACTAACAGAATTTTCATCAAACATTTTCCAGTTATGATCATCACAACCTTTTTCTCAGGCATAGTGTATTTAAGTCTGCATCGTTTGATGTGCCATTCCATTTAAGGAATTTTATGATGCATTTTTGAGGAAGATTTAGTTACTATTTCTAGCAGACCAAGTAACCATGTAGAACTCTATCATTTGGCTTAAGATATATATTGATTTCTAACATTAATAGAACATATACAGAAGATTGAAATGACTTTTGTGTACACCTCATACTTGTTTTATTGAAAGAAAAAAGAGAACAGACTCCAGAGAGTTTTGAACTCGAAACTTATAGGAATGAAATAAAAATATTGTAGAGCTCTCTTTCTGCCAATTCACTGCTCTGAGACTTGGTAATATTAATTTCTTATATAGGCATGGGACAGGAATTTGGGGTTGAGAAACAGTCAATTGTATCAACACCTCTCTATATCTGGTACTTATTTTATTGATCCCAGGAAGATAAAAGGAAAAGTTGACCTCACCGAGATTTGAACTCACTGTATAGATATGCAACTAAATGCTACAGAGCATTTTGCTCACCATCCTATTGATACTACCAATCTTCTTCCTTGATACTTGGTAATACCAAATGCCTATAGCAAAAATTGTTTCTAACACAGGTACAAGATTTAAAATTTTGGAGGAGGGTGTTAATAGATTCCATCGACTCCAGTACTTTCTGCTACTTTAATTTATTGACCCAACAGGATGAAAGGTAAAGTAGACCTCAATAGAATTTGAACTTAGAATGTAAAGAACCAGAAGAAACATTTTATCTGATGTTTTATTAATTCTGTCAATCCATCACCCTTATCCTTTTGTTATAATATTGGTACCTTATGTGGATAACTTTTACCACTCCAGCAGAACAAATACATAAGTTTAAGTTATCATGAATTATGAAAGAATATCCAATACCAATCTGCAGAAAACATGAATAAAAGATACATCTAAATAATTTAGCTAAGCTACAGACCAGTAATTTTCAACTTTTTACAATACCCAACACACACACACACACAAGATACTAATGGTGTGAGGACACACCATCCTCAACACCAAGAATGCTGTTTGCTTTTTCATCATCCTCATCATTTAACGTCTGCTTTCCATGCTGGCAAGCCAGAAGGCTCCAATCTGATCTGGCAAAGTTTCTACAGCTGGATGCCCTTCCTCATGCCAACCACTCCGAGAGTATAGTGGGTGCTTTTACGTGTCACTGGCATGAGGGCCATGCTCAAATGGTGCTTTTTACGTGCCACTTGCACAGGAGCCAATCTGATGGTACTGGCAATGACCACACTCGAATGGTGTTTTTTATGTGCCACCAGCACAGGAGCCAGTCAGGTGACACTGGCAACAACCATGCTCGAATGGTGCTTTTTACATACCACTGGCATGGGATTTTTTTTATCATGACAAAATTAAAGTGGTTGTCTTAGAGGACACTGTTACATATTAAAAATGTTCCCGGATATCCTTTCAGCCAGTCACAAATGTTAAAATATAAAACAATTGACAATAGAAAATTCTACATTATTCCAAATTCCTCTTTATGCAATGAATATAATAATTTAATTTGATGTAAGATGCGTAAATATATTTAGATTCATTTTGACAAATTTCAGAGTTAGAATGTTCTAAAGGAAGTTAGAGCACAAAGATCAGGAAATTGCAACAATTTCCATTCCATTGGAATGACTCACCAACTGTAATGTAGCTGAGTCACATGGCTGTTTTTGCTGTTGTAGCTTAGCTCCAAACTAGCTCTTATTGAGCAGACTATAAGTATTCTACCGATAACCATTTTATCTTTTATTCAAATACACTTATACAAAAGACTACATTTTTCAATAAATAACTCCCTTTTTTAAGATAACAGAGTATGAGTTGAGAGAGATTTGGTTGCTATACAGCAGAATTTGAACTCTGTGAAACATTTTCGTCAATGCTCAAACAATTCTGACAATCAATTACCTATCATTAAGTGTTTCTCTCCTGCAACAAAGCTCTCTTAGTATTCTCACTGTATCTACACCCATTTCAAACTATATACTTGTTTATCATGTAATTGAGAAGTTTCTGAAGAAAATTCAAAAATAATAATTGTGACCTTCCTAAGATACAACAAAATCTATTTCAACACATAAGTTCACACCAAGAATCATGCAAACCAAATGCAAAAATTAAATAAATGAAAATAAAACTTCTCCAAAAGACAATTAAAAAATAAAATTGCAATAATTTTATTAAGACAATGGAAACTGACGTAAATTTTTTTTAAAACAAATCAACTAACATAGCTTTTTGGAGCAATAATCAAACTGTCAGCATCTGCAATAAAAACAGAAAATAATTAATAGTGTTTATGTCAGTCAGACATGTTACATTTCCTTCTCTCAGTAAATAGATTTACAAAGGGAAATTAAGAGTGAAAGCATTTTATTTAAAGAGGAATTTCTATACAGAAATATAAGCAAATGCTCCACTTGATATGTAATGTCAGTATATATGCACCACAAAGTGAAAATGTATTGAGATGAAATTGGACAAAGAGAGAAGACAGCACTGGTATGATAGAATGTGTGTGAGTGAGGACAGCTGAACAAAGAAATACTGATCACTAAATATGGATGGAACTTTTGAAGGAGGGAGATCCAGGGAAGATGTAGGATGAAGTAGTGAAAACATACCTCAAGATATTGAGTCATGTGGAGGAGATGACAAAAGACTGAGGTGATTGGCAATTTGCTGTGCTCACTGATGACATGTAAAAAGCACCCTTGCTTGTGAAATGTAATGGGGTACCCATGCTAGTGACACATAAAAGACAAGCAATACATACACTAAGTAGGGTGGTTGGCATTAGGAAGGGCATCCAGCTGTAGAAACCAAGCCAGAATAGATGACTGGACCCTAGTGCAGCTCTCCAGCCTACCAGCTCAGGTCAAACTATCTAATTCATGCCAGTATGAAAAACAGACATTAAATGATAAGAAAACCTACTTATCTCAACAAACACTCTTCTGACTATGGCACTATTCTCTCAGCTATTGTAACTATATGAAAGTGGAACAGCACTATTTCATCCTCTTTCACACTATCAGTTATCCTTCTCCTTGGAACCTTTTGTCACCCATCCTGCATTCTCAACATCATCCCTTACCACTTTATTTTCCCCTGAACACCCTCTTATATCTGCCATCAATCCCTCCATCCCTGTTTATCAATCGCTATTTCCACCCATGTGTACCTCTGGTTTCAGTCTCTGTAATTGTAACTTTCATCCCCCACACTCTACATCATACAACTATTTCTCATTTATCTATTGTGTTATTATACTGTTGCACTCCGACCCCAGCCTTTATTTCTATTGCCACTTATCACTTCCTATTTTCCTCCCAACTGTGATTGACTAATGACCACCTGTGTTCGCTTTTATCTCCATCTCTAACCATCTGTCATTCTCCTTTCACACTCTTGGAAACTTACCCACCCTTTTCTGATAGTCTGCTTCTATTCACTCTTCAATTCATTTTCTTGTACCTTGAAGGTAATGCTTTGACACCTCATCACCATCTTTTCTCTCTTTCTAGCTGGAGCAGCCATATATCTCCTCTACTGCAAGACACCTGTTCCTACCCCTTTATCCCTATTTAGCCTCTCAACATCTTGCATAAAGCCACCTTCCTCAATACGACACTCCCACACAGTTGAGGGGCCTTGTCTTTCAAGTTACTTGGTGACCTCAATAGTGCTGGTGCCATAAAAAAAAGCACTCAGTATACTTTGTAAAGTGGTTAACATTAGGTAGAAGATTCAGCCACAGAAATCATTAAGCAAACCTACAATCAAAGGCATTCCAGCTGTGATCAACCCATCCTTTTAGGAATATGCAAGACTACATATTCAATATTCCATTTCCTTATTTAAGATGGTTAGGTATGTTTTGAGGGTGATGTAGCTGCATGTCAAATAACCATGCAGAGACCCTCATAAGCTTGGTTTTCTTCATTGTAAAAACCATAGATAAACCATGGATATTAACACTGGATGTACAAAATATTTCTTTCTTTGAGTTGTAGAGATACAAGCATGACATGATGTGTCTTGGATGTTAAACCTGACAGAACTTATCCCTTTCCAGGTCTGAGACAGCTGATTTCTTACAGAGAGAAAGAAATAGAGAAAAATCAACCCCAATACTGGACTGGTACTTTATTTATTAACCCTGAAAGTTGATTTTTTGTATTTTTGTGGAGTGAGAGAACAGATAGCTGAAACAAATATTGTGAGTTATTGTTACCCTAATACAGAGTTTTATAATTAATGAAAATTTAAAATGCATTTTTAAAAATAATATATTTTATATATTTGTAAATGATGTAGAAAATTTAAAACAAAGTGATATATGAAAATATGAAATAAAGAACGTCATATGTAAACAAACTTAAGTCTGTTTTTGAAGCGCTGAAATGTATTGTAGTATAAGTAGAAAGATAGATTTTTCAGCCAGGTTGCTGACAGATTTTTCTGCTCTGTAAGGGATATTATCCCATGTATACTGTTCTATCAGTATTTATGTGTTGAAAAATATATCTTTCTACTTGTACTATGAAATAAAGAGTATTAGTTATATATCTTGGAAAGATACAATTGGTGAAAAACTACTAATAATTGTGACAAGAGTTGGTTTATTTGATTGACTTTAATATTTAATAGACGAAATATTGGTTTCAAATTTTGGCACAAAGCCAGCAAGTTCAGGGGTTGGGGTATGTCAATTGCTTCAACCCCAGTGCTCAACTGATACTTATTTTATCGACCCTAAAAGGATGAAAGCCAAAGTTGACCTTGGTTGGAATTTGAACTCAGAACATAAAGACAGACGAAATGCTGGTAAGCATTTTGGCAGGCATACTAACAATTCTGCCATCTCGCCATGTTTAATAGATGAAATATTGAAAGCTTTACTCACATTCCTGATGTACTAAATGACTAAGGATTAATCCATAGAATGACTTTTTCTCTCCTGTGTGATAATCTGAATCAAATGATTCAAAAAACCTGAAAACACAAGAAACAATATCAAGTGAGTAAATGAGTTAACAAGAGAAGCCTTTACATGGTGGCTTGACATGCTAGAAATTGCAGCCAACTCTCCCTTAAATCACACTCAACAATCTTAAATAAGTAAAGGATATGCTAGATAATATAGTACTAGAGCCAGATCAAGCAAAACTATTTGTTTTAAATTATATATCTGTGTTGACCTGGGCCAAACAACAATCAAGTGAATCTAATAATAATTCTGCTTGTTCCTCTGTTACTTAGCCCGTCTGTAACTTTTTCACATGATTAGTTGAAGGAAAAAGCAAAGAGCTAGAGAAAAAGAGAGAGAAAAAGAGGGTAAGGCGAAAAGTGAGAGAAGAAGAGAGGGAAACAGAAAGCAACTAAATAATTAACTTGTAATAAAGGACCGTACGAACCAAAGGAGATGGCGACGAACAGGAGAAGGCTCCTTTTAACGCATCGCACGGTCGAACACAAACATATTAATATGACATATGAAGGGCTTGCAATGAGATGATGCGAGCGAGTGCCAGCAAAGGAAAAGCAGTGTGACAGACAACCGTTAGATATATATATAAAGAGAAGGTTTATTAGCATAGTGAACAGTCTGGCTGTGTGTGCGTGCATGTGGCAATATAAACAATACAATACATAAGACAGGCCTTCGTGTACAATAGTGTGTATACATAAAAGTATGTGTGTGTGTGAGTGAGAAATACAGAGCATAGAATAAGTGTCTGTAACAATGACTATAAGAGTCCTAAACACAGAGATAGAGAAATACCAGTTCATAGAAGAGTTACATATGGGATTGAATGTCTGTACAAGAAGTCGTGGCCGAAGAGCAGAGCTGTGGTGTCACATGTTGCGCGTGAAGTTGAGCGTCGATGCTGGAGAACGGTTGCTTGGTACAGAACATTCTCGCAGGTTGTTCTGGCTGTTAACTTCGTGGTGGAAACAATCCACTCAAACAGTGTTGAGATGAAACCGCGTTTGCTGTTGTTGGTGTGTACTCTGGTGGTGGTGTTGGCGACGGAACTGTAGTAGACAGTACATTGGTGGTGATGACGTCGTCGCTGGAAACTGGCTGGAGCTGTGTTCTGTGTGTGTGGTCAGCGACTAGACCTGTGAGAGGTCTGGAGTCGAAACAAACTGACGTGGTTCAAACAGGGCTATTTATAGATGAAAAAGGGCTCACCGGAAAAGCAGAAAAACTCTCTCTCATGCGACCTTATTAGAAGGCCACGATTGGACAGTATGCACCCTGGCGTAAAACAGAACTGGTGACAATTGCCACGCAAATAAGAACCAATCAGGGTGGTGGACACAAGGGGTCCAAGCGGCCGAAAGCTAGGTGTTAGCCGCTACGTTATCATTTGTAATTAAATACCGGAGAGAGAGGTTTCACTACAAACTAATTAAGTAAAGAAGCAAGCAACTAATTACTTAATTAATTAATAAAACAATGATTTAGTTGATTGCTAATTAGTTAATTAGTTGCTTGCTAGATTAATTAATTAGTTAATTATTTGTTTGCTTACTTAATTAATTAATTAGTCACTTGCTTACTTAATTAGTTAATTGCTTGCTTGCTTAATTAGTTGCTTCCTTACTTAACTAATTAGTTAATGAATAATTTCCTTGCTTAATTCATTAGTATCTTGCTTGCTTAATTAAGTTGTAAATTAATAAGTTGCTTGCTTAATTAATTGGTTAATTAATAAGTTGCTTAATTGCTTAATCAATTAGTTAATTAACTGCTGGCTTAATAAGTTAATTAATTAGTTGCTTGTTTGATTAATTAGTTAATTTGTTGCTTGCTTAATAAATAAGTTAATTAGTTGCTTGCTTAATTAATTAGTTAATTGGTTGCTTGCTTAATTAGTTAATGAATTAGTTGTTTGCTTAATTAGTTAATGGATTAGTTGTTTGCTTAATTAGTTTATGAATTAGTTGCTTGCTTTTTTATATAAATAAATAATTTCTAATGACTTCACTCTGTTGTGAAGGCATTGATATGGTTATGAACTGCATTAATATTACCATTCTGAGAGAGCCAAGAAAATATCAAAGGTACTACCAATCCTACCAATCAGTCTCTGATTAACTATATGAAAGAAGTTTCTTTCCAATTTCTTGTGTTTCAGGCAACATTTCTTTTACATTCAAGAAGAAAACACTAAGACCTTCAAATGATCAAAAGAAGATTCAATAAGCTAGATGAATCTTGTATAGTAAAGAAGAGAATTATAAAATTTAACATGAATGCATTTTTTTTTTCTGCAAAACCCCAGATTTTTCACACTAGCACAATGTGGTCTCTTCCAATCTCTTAGATACCATACTTCATTGGTCAACACGAAGTATGTAAGCTCTGCGATATGTCTTGCCCAGTGGAACTTGCGCTTTCAATACTCAATGGCAATAGTTGTAATAAATACCACAAGGCTTTCTATGCAATGCCCTAACAATTCTACCAGTTTGTCACTTTTAATGGGGAAGGGGGGAGGTTTTGAGATCCATTCACTAATCTCAATCATTTGTTTTATTGGTTCTAATTTAAATGGATTCCATTCATTTCTAATGATTCATGATAGACACCACATAATTATGGTGTGGAATGTTTGTGGTACTGATTAAATAGGAATAGCTATGAGGAAGAGGTGGGCAGTACTGTTGATTTCATTCAACAGTAAATTTGAGCAGCACTACAAATTCCTGTGTAGTGGGTGAGATATTTTGAACACAATCTTAGCTATTTAAAAATCTCATTCCATGGATAGTAGCACTAATTTATTACTGATTTTGCTCATGAAAGAGCACTGGAGGCTAAGAAACCAGTTATTTGGCTTCTTAGCTCTTTATAATCAGAACTATGAAGAAAGGTATTCCAACTGTGACCATCTCATTTTTTTCTCAGGAACAGTATCTCTAGGATTATCTTATCCTTTATCTCCTCCTTTTTAAGTTGGTAAGGTGTGATGTGAGAAAGATTTCACTATTATTTCTTGCAGATTGAGGATCATACAGAAGTTCCAGTAAAAAAACATTATCTTGTCTGGTAGTAGGGAGTTGCATATCCCAAAGACATTTATATATTGCAACATGGACTGAATAACAGAGAATTAATTACTCTTGACATGACTACAGTGCTGGTGACAAGAAATACATTGCTAACCCTTTGTCTGGAAGACTAACAGCTGAATGACTTTGCCAGTTGTAGTTCATATCATTTTTAATAAATCCATTTAAAGGTTGTTTGTTTTTCACGTGCCACTGGCACATGTGCCGGTAAAGCGATGCTAGATTGTGAAAAATGGATTAGATAAGGTTACTGTGATTGATGACTAGTTTTATCTGTTGTGGAATAACGTTTTGTGAGAATGTTATACTTTCATTAATCAATGATAGAGGGATAGTACCTATGGTCTTTGTTGGCCCTCCTCTTAAACTAATGATATTAATGCTGTTTATAAATTTCTGTAGAGTGATAACTTTAGTAAAATGAATCAGTACAAAGAAAATTTCAGAGAATGGTAATTTTTAGGAAGAATTGGCAAAATATAAGCAGGGAGGATACTGAGTAAGGTGATGAGAAAAGAAGAGAGAAGTGCATTTGAGTGGAGATATGCAGATTTCTAGTTAAGGGATGCAGAAGCTGTGATAGTAGAAGAAACAAAGAGAAAACAGTACATCTGTAGTAGTTGTAATATATCTGAGTGATGATAAAGGTTTAGAAACAGACAAGCCTCAGGTAAAAGAACTGGACAGAGTATAATCTAAAATATGAAATAGCCTGACCAAAGAGAGATTTGTATGACGAGTATGTACATTGTAGCAGTAGAGGGAAAGTCTAGAAGAACAGAAGATGTAACTCGTTAGTGGAAGCAATTAACAATAGCAGAGTAAATAAGGTGGCAGTCTTTCTTCTACTTGCATCCCAACTTTTGATCCTAAGCTGTGCCTTGGATAAGATACTAAACATGCACTTACTTTATTTACCTGGCAACAAAAAAAGGCAAAAATAGAGAATGAGAAGAGCAGGGGAATGTGTGTGGCATACTGTGGAATGGAAATTGATTATGGAGAGGGTGGAATATGTATGTTTTTCTATAGTGCCATGATTAAATCTTTTCACCTGTAAAATAAATGAGTGGAGGCAGAAAGAATGAATGACGTATAAAGAGCTAAGAAAGAATTTTTAAAACTCGTATTGTCGTTGTTGTTGATAATGCTTAGCCCCATATTTTTAGCCCTGATTGAGCAGGCTTATGATCAAAAGCGTTTCAACTATGACAATCCCATTTTTTTGTATATCTAGAATTCCATGTTGCAATGTCTCCTTTCATTTTCAAAACTGTAGGGTGTAATTTGAGGAAGAGTTAGGTGTTGTTTCTTGCATGTTGAGCGACCAGAAAGAGGACTTATTAGTTCATTGCTGTTATTAACTTATAAATAGTTGAGAACTAAAATACTCATTATCAATGAATATTTTGCTTTAACAATCATAACTAAGGGTGTGTGGCAGAAAAATCTTCTGCTAATGGTAAAATTCATTGCATTCTTAATGCTTTAACTGTCAGTGAAGACTTCTGATAACCATCAAATATCCATAAGAAATGAAGAGAAATGTTGAACTCACCATCCCATATGTACCCCACAGGTTGGACAGATTACAATTGACCAACTAAAGCCAGGAAACCAGGTGTCTTCTTTATGTGGCTGTTAGAATAGAATGATATTGGATAGGTTATTTTCAAAGTTTCAGTTTAAAAAGAGAGAACAATTGGGAGAGAGACAAAATACTAAAACACATGCATGACCATAGACATACACACACAAACACAGATCCACTGACAATCACACATACAGCTACATAGATGCAAATATATCAGTCACAGGCATACATATACACAGTGGTACAATCACACATACAAACATGTATGTATGGATACACACACACACACAAATGCACATCTACATATCTGTACTCAAATATATTAGTGTGGGGAAACATAACTAGAAGGTTGATAAAATGTTTTCCGGCAAACATTATATTGCCAATTATGGATGTAAAGAACGTTTTTAAAAACATCTAAAAAATACATTACTGTACTTAGTTACTCAGTAACACCATGTGCATGAGAAACAATAGCTTGTGTTCACATACTTGATGTTCACTACATTAGCAATGACAAGACTATTGTTTTCATGTAGATAGCATATCTGACTAATTAATTTATTTTTCTTTTGGTAATGGATCTTATTAGATACGCTAATTTTTCATGTCTATAATTGAAACATGTTTCTTTTACATCTACTTAGCAATTCTCTCAGCACTATTTTGGCAAATAGTGTGAAATCTATGTGAAGACTGAAAAGGTCTAATAAGACTAAGACCTGTCTGTCTTTTATTGTCTACTATACTAACCAAAACCATTAAAATAATAGTCACTGAGTTAATACTGACTTTTCATCACCATTGTAAGTATTGGATCATCACATAAATAATGCGGTTTTTTTCAATTGCATGAACTAAAAGTCAGAGAGGGACGGAATAAACTACCTGCATCAACTTGCTATAAAAGCAGGTAGTAATTTTACCTTGACTTATTCTTAGTGCAAGTTTTGAGGAGTGCAGTTTGATTTTAACAGTTATTTTTTTTAAACTATAATGGAAGTGAAAAAGGAGCATATTCGACATATTTTGTAATATGAGTTCAATAAAGGCAACAATGCAATGGAAAGTGCGAGGAATATTAATGCAGTATATAGGGATTGGACATTAAGCATAAGTCAGTGTCAACGGTGGTTCCAGAAGTTCCAAGCTGGGAACTACAGCCTAGAAGACAAGCCTCATCTTGGAAGATCTGTAGAGCTCAACGATTATGTCCTACAAACCCTAATGGAACAAACTCCCATTGTAACTGTTGAGGAACTAGTAGAGAAGCTTGGATTTGGTCATTCAACCAGTCATTCAAGTCAGTGCAAGAAGAAAAACGACCATCATTGGTTTCTAGACAAAAGGTGTTCTTTCATCAGGATAGTGCTCGGTCACATACAATGAAGATGATATTCCAAAGGCTGGAGCAGTTTAAATGGAAAACAATGCCTCGCCCACCATATTCGCTGAACATTGCCCCATCTGATTATGATTTATTCCGCAGTCTTCAAAATCATTTGGAAGGAAAAAATATGGATTCTGTAGATGAGGTCAGAAGAGTACTGGGGAAGTATTTTTCATCATAGACAAGTGAATTTTGGAAGAGGGGCCTTGCAAGTTTACCAGATAGATGGAAGAGCATTGTAGAAAATGGAGGAGAGTATAATTTAGATTAAAAAAGAACTTTGTTTATCAAAATTTTGAAAAATAAAAGAAGTATAAAAAAATCTGTATTATTTATGGGATGACCCAATATTTCTAATTGTATTATTGAAACTCAGTCACTGAATCTGTTAATACTAACTTAACTGTAAATGATACTGCTGATTCAAAATATTCAACATCAGAGACTAAAATTTTATCTGTTAAATCTCCACTTGATTTAATTGTAAATAAATATTATATTGAATATATGGCAGAGTAGATTCATTAAGCTGAGTCATCCTTCTTGTCATCACAATGATTATTATTGTGGTCATGGTTGTTGTTGTTTCAACTAGGGTCTGCCTTTTCCCACTAGACCTAAGATCAAAAACATTCCAGTTATGGCTGTTTAGCTTCATTATACCATTGACCCCATAGGTTGAAAGAAATTGCTTCTTTTTGATATCGTCAACACTTCACACAAGAGTTTTGCGTTGTATTAGCCAGGCATTGGCTTCTTCCAAGTTAAGGTTCAAACATTGTCCAGTGTTCATCCTCATCCCCAACTGTTATATAAGACTTTCAGAAAAACTTTAAAGAGACTTATTAAGGTAGATTATATAGGTTTCAAATCAAGAGGATTTGTGTCATATAGTTTATAGACAGTTCTGTGCTTGTTTACAGGTAACACCTTCCTTCGTTAGCTGCATGTCAGTCCCTTCTCCTTCTGGATCTCTGTGCATAACCACAAGACTTAATTGGGAGTTTGATATTCATTGGATAACATTAAGAATGCATAACTCAAATTTAATACGTGGCACAACATTAATATGACAAATAATAAAGAACAATTTACAGATACAAATCAGTAATTTAAGGCAATCATCACAGTGGTCACATTGTCTTTTTCTTTCCTACCCCATGCAGTATAATGTACTCAAGATTACAATCTTCAATGATGTTCCTTTTTTAAGAAAGTAGCAAGAGATTTGGCTGTTATTTCTAACAGATTGAGGGACTATGTAGCAGCTTCCTTTCAACTCTACTTTCAGTATCAACTCTCCTCCCATTGGTAAATGTTCCATTGTTATTCTTAAACTTGCTTTAAAATAATAACCACAACACATACACACACAGAAGCAGCAGCTTTACAGACCTTAGATGGTATGGTTACATTCTGAAACTGCCTTATTCTCAATATTAGCCATATAGAAATTTGCATGTATAGGTCAGAAGAGAGAACTCAAAGCTCCTCTGTTCTTGTAAGTATAAAGATTGCCTGTGAGCAATGAAAGGTAACAACAGTCATGTAAGCCAACAGTAGATTTCTTAGTATGTTTCTTGGCATACATACAACATCACTAAACAATTACGCACAATCAACCAATAAAGTACATCAAAAAGACATAACCTATGTTTTACAATTTTTAGAAACTTTACTAAAAACTGATAAAGTTGGCAACATTTCCACTATGGTTATAAAAAGATTCGTTATCAATGTCCTAATAAAAGAGATAATAAAATTATATAACATAATGTGCACAAACATCAAGCAATAGAAACACCTAATATGCTAATGTAACCATATCAGCTGTACCGCGTGTGCATGTGTGTGTGTCATGTGTACTCTAGTTTTAGTAGAAAGAGCATTCATATCCCATAGGCAATATTGACATTTTTCTGATTTATATATTTAATATATGTAATACCATATTTTGATACTCCATTGACCTCAGATCTCTGCAAGTAGGTTACTGGTATATATAATCTTAGCTACTTAGGTTAGCCTTCAAATCTGAATGGTCACAGTTGTGAAGTCACTCTGTTGTAGTGGTTAGCACAGTTATTCAGTTTATAGAAGAGTGACATGAATCTCATAGGTGATGTTACAACTTTTCTCTAACTTATATATATTTGTGTGTGTGTGTGTGTGTGTGTTCTTGTGCATACAGGTATATTATATATATATGCATGTGTATCATATATATACAGGCATACCTCACCCTACATCGTTAATTGGTTCCAGGAGACACAACTTAGGTAAAAAAAAGACATAAGTTGTCTCTAGTCTAGGCTAGGCCAAATTTACTTGTCTCTAGGCTAAATCGATAATAACCATTCCCATTCTGTACCTTATTTATGAATGCATTTTCAATAATACATGGTTAATAAAAATCTATTTTAAGCTTACAAACAAATAATTTTTATTTTTTAATACAGTAAAAAAGAAAGTAATCTAAATTTATGAATACAATTTGGTGATGTTTACCATTCATCACAGACACTTTATTTATGAATGTGGTTTACAATAAGGCATGGTAAAAAAGCTTAAAAAACAAATTTTTATTATTTTGAAATAGTAAAAAAAACTAAATTATTTAAAATTTACCAATACATACATAAAATTTGGTGGTTTACATCGTGGATGTAGATGGCTGTGGATCATCAACATCAACAGCTGATTCTGGCTGTTCTTGTTCAATGCGCTTAAAAAACTGGTTGAGAGTTCTTGAAACTGTCATTTTCTCTTTCTCAAGGATTACATTATAAGGAGCAAAAACTTTGTGACAAGCCCCCATAATCTTGGAAAAGCGTTGAGCATTTGAATCCATATCCTCGAACATAGAAAGATTTTTTTTGATATATGCAAATGCTTGCTGCATTTTCTTAATAGTAAAGTGACATGGCTCATGTTTGACTTCCTCTTTTTCTTTATTTTGCTGCTCGTGAAGCTCTATCAAATCCTCATTCATCAGGAGCTGTTTATCTTTTTCAAATAAATCTGTGAAATACCCCTCCTCCAAATCCTTTTCCAGTTCTTTGCTTTTAGTCACCAACGTTTTGTTGATGGCAACATCATCAAATCCCTTAAAATCATTCACAAATTGCAGGCATCGCTTCTTCCATACACCATTCATAGCCATGCCGCTGCTATGTTCTGTACAGCCTTGTAGGTATTGTATCTCTTCCAAAAGTCATGAAGTGTGATGGACTCATCAAGATCAGTTGCAGCTATTGCTTGCCGCAGTGTATGCTTCATATAATAATACTTGAAGATAGCAATTATTCCCTGATCCAGTGGCTGCAGAAGAGCCATGGGGTTTTGGAGAGAAGTATACAACAGTAACATTGCTGTCAAAATCTACGATGTTTTGCAGATGGCCAGGAGCATTATCTAAGATAAGTAAAACCTTAAAAGGAATCCCCTTCTTCTTACAGTACTTCTCTGCTGCTGGGTTAAAATGATAGAAGATCTAACCTTCAAAAATAACAACAGTAACCCATGCTTTTGAATTAGCCATCCATATAACAGGGAGAGATGCCTTGGGTATGTTCTTCAGGGCACGGGGGTTGTATACATGATACACAGTCTATGGCTTTAACTTAAAATCTCTTGTACAATTACCTCCCAACATAATGGTCACACATTCTTTTGAGACCTAGTAGCCTGGAATAGTTTTCTCCTCCTTGGAAATTTTTTCCAATACAATCCAATTTTGTCTACATTGAAAATCTGTTCAGGAAGAAACCCATTTTCTTCAATGATTTTTTTTTTTAATGTATTAGGAAATTCCACTGCTGCTTGTTCATCAGCTGAGGCACTTTCACCTTGCTTCTTAATGGAGTGATAACTTCTTTGCTCCTTAAATCTCATGAACCATCCTTGACTTGCCTTGAACTCTACATCTTTCTCATCTGGATATTTTTTCTTCAGGTCCTCAAACAAAGACAACACTATCTTTTGAATTAGGAAGGGCGTCCAGCTGTAGAAACTCTGCCAGATCAGATTGGAGCCTGGTGTAGCCATCTGGTTTGCCAGTCCTCAGTCAAAATCGTCCAACCCATGCTAGCATGGAAAGCGGACATTAAACGATGATGATGATGATGATGATGATGATGATTCATTGTACAGTAACAAGATTTTATGTGCTTTTAATAGTTTTCTAGTGATTTTATGATTCCAATATTTGTGGTGGACAGATGTAATGTCGAATAAAATGACTTGATTTTATTTTTATTTTTCCATGTTATTTTTGAAAACTGACGTATAATCAAGAACAACTTAAATCGAAACAACTTAAGCCGAAGTATGCCTGTAATACTGTATGTATATCAGTTTTTAATATAGGTGCACTGTATCACAGTATGTGGTAAGAGGCAACTACAAAGGACGGTTGGCATCAGAAAGGGTACCTTATCATAAAACACTATCTCAAAAAGTCCCATCTAGCCCATATCAAAATGGAAAAGAGGATGTAAAAGCAATGGTGATGATGGTGATAATTTTATATATAAGTGGGTGCTTCCACATGTCTCATGAGATGCAATCTGCACTAAGAAACTTCCTCTCTAAGATGCAGTGCTGGGCAAGGTATTTTTTTTTATTTTTTAATTGATGACCAGCAGTTAGCTACCTGTGCAACTCTCCTCTCTATACACTAAATTGTTGTCCAAGAGAAAAGCAAGGGCAAATACAGCTTGGCACAAGTATTGATGCAGGCTGCCGTCAGAATGTAAAGAGCTAGAATAAATATAGCGGGCTATTCTATCCAATTCTCAAACAATTCTACCAATTTACTGCATAATACATATATTCTTTTATATGTGTGTGTGTGTGTGTGTATGTATGTATGTATTTATGTATGTATGTATGTATGTGTGTGTGTATATATATATATATATATATATATATATATATATATATATATTTTGTTTTGAATATATGTGTGAATGTGTATAGAATAATATATCAGTTGAATAAAGTTAAAACATGGTCTGGTTTTTATGTTTTTTATTATGGTATATTATGGTATTTTAACATTAAAAAAATATTTTGTAATGCTCATAAAGTCAAATTAGCGCTTTCATACATAGTGTAATCATCAAATTTCAAATGTATATATATATACATACACTAGTAGAATAAAATGTGAATTAGTTTAAGTTTTTTTTTATTATAACATCATAAATTATGTAATCTTTATGCTTGCTTTACTAGCAAATACGAGTATGTTATGAGGTAATCATTATATAGGCATTGAAACACCAGATCTTCAGAAGAAAATAGTTATTCATTATTATTTAACATCATCAATTGATTGGGAGACAGACCAGCATCCTATCCAGGAGGGGAACCTATACACCAATGAAACCGGGAAACCAGCCCTTATGAGTCAGGCATGGCTCAAGAAGGAACAAACAACAACAACAATTGATTGACAGTGCTAGGTAGAACTGTTTACAAACATAAGAGAACAATCATTTTATAACTGTTAAGAATAAGAAAGTTATTTATTTTATCAGTAAAATAAAGAGAGAAAGAAAGAAAAGGAATACTGTAGTCATGATGTTCAAGGAAGAAGGGAAGGTCAACTCCCTAAGATGTCATAGATCAAAGGAAATTCTAAGTTAACAATGATAAATGGTTTAGATGGCATTAGTGATGACAGCAGTTAGGAACTTGGATATTGAAAAGCAGGCAAAAGTACCTACATATTCAAGCTCACACAAACTGATATACATAGATATACAGCTGTTCCTCGCAACTTTTTATGTCCTCTCTCATATAGCACAAATCATCATCACACCCAGTGTAGGCAAAGCAAAATCTATAAATATGTTCAATAGAATATTATAGCAAAGAAACAAAATTGTTAACACACTGGTAATTTAATACACATGCACATTAGATACTGCCATCACTGCATCTATAAAACAAGAAGAAATTTATAAGGGATACTGATATTTAAAAAGACTTGAAGTGTTAATATTTGAGGCACAAATTTTATAACTAAAAATACTTAAATTCAAAGTACAGAGCTGACATCCAGCTTATCCTCATGGGAGAGTGGAGAATACACTCCTAACATGATAACTACTACATGCAACATAAAATGAAAAATATGGAAGCAAAAAAAGTAAGTTAATAATAATTGATGAAAAAAATATCTATCTAATCCTTTTAGCATTCAGAGTACCTAAATCAAATAATTATAAAAATGCTTTTGTTCAAACAAGTCATATTTTAAATCAAACCTTTAGTACTGTGAGTGCTGAAGTATTAGAAGAGAAATTTTTGGAGTAGCAAAGTAAAACTTACCTTATCAGCTTTTAAAACTTCTGCTTTTGAAAATGTTATCACTTCAAAGTATTTTCCTTAACAGAAAAGTCATAAAAGAGAATGAAAAAAAAAAAAGGTAACATGTAAAAAAACCAATTGCTTAAATTGTTAAAAAACCTAAAATGGCAGAAATTGTTTAAATAGTTCCATAACTTCTACATATTTTGTGTAAAAACAGTACAGAGTACAAGTTCTAAAATTATTCTTATTGTTTATATGATCATTCCCTGTTTAGTCAAATGTTGTTGTTTTTTATCCAGCCTCATACCCATTATGATTGAATTGAAGAGTTAAAGAATTTCCTACCATGCCAATTCAGGTTTTTTTCTTTCTTTTAGTTGGCTGTGTGGTGAAGAAGCTCGCTTTGCAACCATGTGGCTTTGGGTTCAGGTCAACATAATTGTTTCGTTAATCCAGTAACAACAATACAAAGTATGTAGCCCTTAAAATGGTTTTTGTGCATTTATTGAGAATACCGAACTGTCTTACACAGGATCTTGTTTTTAGGAATTCCCAATAAATTATGAATACCCAAACTGTGAAGTCAGTTATGTAATAACATGAAATTAATTACCCAATAGTTACCTGGCTGGAGAGAGAGATCCGGAATGAAGACAGAGACAAGTGCGCTACTGCAAAACAAATACATGGTTACCCAACCTGAGGTAAGTGCAGGAGGAGAGAGAGAGAGTGGGAGACAACAGGATAGAGATGGTGGCAAAATGCCAGGCATACTCATAAGGAACAGGGACCAGAATATAAATGGGATGATTGAATAAAGGAACAGAGAGATATAGATGGTGGAAAAAAGACAATATGAATGCCTTTAATCATAGGTTTGCATGATCATAACTTTCTTTTTGTTAATGACTTAGAGGAAGAACAATGGCTACAGCCCCTTTTAGGGTCCCAAAGACTGGTGGCAAAAAAGGAACTTATCTTAAGACTAGAAACCTAGCTCAAATGTTTACAACAGAGTAGACTGTTGGAGATACACAAGAACTAGGTGGAGGCATTAAACTGAACAAGATAAAATCTACCATCCAACAGGAATGGCCCTCTTTAACAGGTTCTCACAGCTTCTATCTATTAAATTTTACTCACAAGGTATTGAGTCAACTCGAGGCTATCTGAATACCTTATCCAACTGACTATTAAATGACCTACAATGTTCAAAATAAAATTTACAAATGCATCTCTCATTGTAAAATCTCACCAGTGCAAACATAATGGATGCAGAGTGTCCAACTGAAATAATCTTAAGGGACCATAGTTAATTCGATACTGACCTGCTATTGCAGCTGATATAATTGATTTGTGTTTTTACTACTGTTGATATTATTGCATTTTCAAATTTCCCAAACCACATTACTTATCTTCTCAGACAACAGAAGCCATCACTATTAATCTTTGCAATACTGCTGGTAATGTAAAGGTTACATCTTTCTACTAGAATTGAACATTTTCAGCAAAATAAAACTGGATGGAAAATGATGAAAATTGATCTTTATTTTAAATACCGAACCAGCAAGAATTAGAAGTCAATGGGCTTGCAATTTAGATATTGATTTAAGATATTAGAATTGGTAGAGCATCTGATGAAATATTTTGTAATATTTAATCATTCCTCTTTACATTCTTAGTTCAAATGTTCAGATTTTGCCAAGGTCAACTATGCCTTTCATCTTGGCATGGTCAACAAGAAAATTGCAGCAAAGCTGCATGATCGTAGTGTCAGACGTG
The DNA here is from genome assembly GCF_001194135.2 of Octopus bimaculoides. Taxonomy (NCBI): domain Eukaryota; kingdom Metazoa; phylum Mollusca; class Cephalopoda; order Octopoda; family Octopodidae; genus Octopus; species Octopus bimaculoides. Next base: position 82,196,465 of record NC_068984.1, read on the forward strand.
GCATGTAGGCCATCATATAACTTGTTTTATTTTCTTTACCATTTTATTTTGACATGCATATGGTGTTTTTGTTCTCTTCCATTTTACGAATTCAGTGTGCACATGTGCATTGCATGCTCATACTTCTTTTTCCAGTTCCTACAACAACTGTTTATAGATCACAACCATCACATAAACGTGCGTTCGTGAGGAAAGCTTCGCACTCCAATAGTTGTGAAATAAATAAAGTACTAGTCAAGCACTGAGGTTGAGATGTAATTCACTCTACATACAACATTTGTGGCCTTGTGCTTATGTTAGAATACAATATTTTATCAAAGTGATGTGATAGTAAAATATGCATCAAGCAACAATAATACAAGAACAGCTCTATAACTATATAGTCACTTAATTCAGGATCAGACCAACTGAAAAGTTGGATACATTGGTTCACAGTGATGAAAAACTCATTACTGGAGAGTGATGTTTCTGACTGAAAGAGAGAGGGGGGGATGAGACAGTAAATATAATAAAAAATAAGAGCAGATAGAAAAGAGACGCTAGTAAAGAATAAGAGTGAAGGATGACAAGGTTGTATGTGTTGGAAAGCGTTTAAAGGGAGGATATAATTGAGAAAGTCTATTTGAAAAATGGTGAATGAAAGGGATAAATAATCACGAGATAGGGGAGATAACTACGAAACTGACAATTTGAGAGCTGAAATGCAAGGTGACAAATTTGAAAAGCGAAGGAGAACTTGGGAGTCAGAAGAAATATATATATATATATATATATATATATATATATATATATACACACACACACACATACATAAAAGATTGCCAAACTGCAAAATTACCATTGTTATATAATCACCATTTTAAGCATATCTCTGACTTAAACATAAGGATAAATGAATATGCTCCCATGAGATAAGTCTGTGAGACCTTTTCATTTTATTTCTAATGTTAGTACAGTAATCACTCGCCATATGGTTCACCTATCATACCCTCAGTACATTGCTGATTTTTCTGGCTAATATATGTAAATTTATATTGTGGACTCCTCAATATATCGCAGGTTTCTGCGGCCGATAGGTATTTATATTGTTTAGATTTTAATTATATCTGGGATAAAATAAGTATTTTCACCCTAAAAATTAATAAATAAATATTACAGTACTGCACTGTATAGCACATTAATTAAAATATATTAAAAGAAAATATGTCGTGTGCTGTAGATGAGTAAACAGAGAATTGCACATACTATATGGAAAATGAAACCTGGGAGGCGAGTGTGTGGTGTTGTCTTGTATTTATGTATAAAATTGTAAATTTATTTCAAGCCCTACAATGTCACCAAAACGCTCTACACATTCTCAGGCTTCTGGCAGTGAACCCAAGTGCCAGAAGAAGATGCTTACTATAGCAGAGAAGGTGAGACTCCTCAACATACTTAAGGAAAGGAGAAGGCATGCGGATGTAGGCCACTATTATGGCATCTACCATTCGCTACATCAAGAAGAACGAAAAATATAAGGGCGACAGCAAAAGTGACTTTTAACAAGACAATGAAAAGGGTGGTAACTTCCCTGCAATAAGGCCATCGTAAGGATGGCGTCTGCATTAGCCTTTTGTATCAGTGACTGCAGGAAGAACATTGCACTGGTTACCAACACCCTCCATGAGAAAGCCAGGCAGCTGTAAGGCAAGTTTATGGATGGCTGTGACGATGAGCCAGACAACCTTGAACCAGGACCATCTATGGCATCTCCCACCAAACCAACCAAATTTAATGACAGTAAGGGTTGGTTTGATAAATTTCAAAGGAGGTTTAACCTTAAGAGTGTGTCCCTGCATGGAAAAGCTGCCTCTGCTGACAAACCCGCCACTGAAGAGTACATGAACAAGACATTCTAGACCATCAGTGAAGAAGGGGGATATTCACATGAACAAGTCTCAATATGGATGAGACTGGCCTCTTTTGGAAACATGCTATTGCGGACTTTCATTATGAAGGAGGAGGCCAGAGGCCCTGGATTTAAGGTGTACAAAGATCAAGTTACAATTATGTATGGTGATGCTGCAGACTTCATGCTAAAGCCAGGGCTTATTTATATAAGTCCAAAAACCCAAGGGCCCTCAAAAACAAAAATAAGAACCTGCTGCCAGTGCACTGGATGCACAACCAGAAGGCATGGATAATTAAACCACTGACATCGGATTGGTTTCACCAGTGCTTCATCCCTGAAATCAAGGTTTATCACACCAAAAAAGAACTGGAATTCAAAGCGCTTCTTCTAATGGACAATGCTGGAGGTTACATGCTTGACCTGTTGTATGAGGGCATACAAATTGAATCATCGCCGAACACCACATTGCTGATCCAGCATGAAGCAAGGCGTTATTCATGCTTTTAAGGCGCTCTATACACGAAACTCCCTGCAACACTTGGTTGAGGCTATGGACTCAGATGATAACTTCTTGCTGAAGGAGTACTGGTGTGGGTAAACCATTGCAATGTGTCTCCAAAATATTCAGAAGGCCATAAAGGAGATGAAGAATGAAACTTTGCATGTCAGCTAGAAGAAATTGTGGTCAGAAGTGGTCCATGACTATAAAGGATTCTCTCCAGACGAAATCCACCACCCTGCAGTAGATAAGGCAGTGAAGCTGACAAAATTGCTAGGAGATGGCCCCACTGATATGACTACCGAGAATGTTAATAACTTGATTGAAGCCTTCTCCGATCTGTTAATGGATGAAGATCTGACAGAGATGATGAAGTCAACAAGAAGAACAAGAGGATCGAGGGGAAGAAGAAGTCGGCCTATCACTAGAATGCCTCTCAGCTCTAGCAAAAATAGCAAAAGAACTTCAGAGAAGGGCAGAAGATTGGGACCCCCAGATGATTCATGCGTTGCAATTCAGAAATGCAATTGATGGAGCCATGAAAGTTTATAAAACCTCCTTACACAGAAGAAAAGACAGTGCTAACAACTGCCCATCACTATGTTCCTCACCTGCAAAAAAGAGAAGACACAGGCACTCCTAAGAGTGTGGGAAGAATTTATAAAAGCTTAAATACATCATATGATCAATAAGTATCCAGACTGTTGCTATAGTAATAAAGCTAAAGCACGGAGGGTGAAGACACTTGGCACAGATTGACCCTGAACTCTGCTGTGCATGCGCACTAATTTTTAATGGTCTAGCTCACTTTTGTTGTTTACAGCAGTGCTTGGAAGGAAGGTGTGTAGCATGTAATCGTTGCACTGGTACTGTCTTTTCTTCTGTATAAGGTTTTTATAAACTTCCATGGCTTAGTGCACATGCACAGCAGAGTTCAAGGTCAATCTGTGCCAAGCAGCTTCACTCTGCATACTTTAGCTTCATTACTATGGCAACAGTCTGAATACTTATTGATCAGACCTTGTATACAGAGTGCGAGGGGTATTTGACGACATTTCGTTTTTAGTTCATTACACCTTCAGATTATTTAATGTAATCATTTTTTTTCCCCAGATAACCCTTTCAACATATCATGCTAATTCAAAAAATGAAAAGACATCCAGTCATAGTTGCTATACATGCAAACCACAGTGATGTTGAAATTAGCATCTTTCTAAATGTTGGAAGATCATTTGTACACAAAGTTCGGTTGGAATTGGAGGCATGTGATGGTAATGTTTCACCTGCATCAAAGAGAAAAAAAAATTCACAACACTCAGACACTAAAAGGACACCAGAATTTATACACGTTCAAAACATAATCGATGAAAACCCCAGAAGATCAATGAGGTCCATTGCTAAAGAACTTCAGGTCTCAGACTGGACTATCAGAACTGTGGTACACTGTGACATTTGATTACGAGTCCTATGTAATGAGGAAAGGCTAATTTGTGTCTGGAAAGACACAGGAAAACCATCTCATCCATTCAAAATGTTTACTTAACAAAGTGAAAAATCCTCATGTACAAGGCATGTTTTAGTTTTTCTGACGAAAATAACTTTGACCAGGATCAATAGTCTAACAGGTGATGTCCAAAATGAATAAGGACCATATAGTGCCAGCATGCCAACGGTTTTGGTCCCGTTTTGAAGCAGTCATCGAAGCCGAAGGCAGTTTCATAGAATAATTTGCTTAAAAATCATTATCAAGACTAATTACACAAATGTTTATTCAAATACGTATTTATTTATGCTGAAATATAGTTATTTTATTGTATACCAAAACTGTCTTCAAATACCCCTCGCACCCTGTATAAAAATAATAAAATAAATATATATAAATTATAAAAGTAATAAAAAAAATATACAATACAATACTGTTTCTACTTTTCAGATTTTCACCTATCGTGGGTTTTTTTTAAACATAGCACCTGCAATAGTTGAGGGATTATTGCTTGACCAAGGCATGAACGTTACACCTGATAACTCCTTTCATAAATTATGGGGTAAATATGCTAAATTAAAAGCAACTGATATCATTATTCTTTCGTAATGTATCAATTTTAATTTCTTGTTAAATTGCATAGGGTTTCTGGTGTTGTGGAGCCCCAATTCAGCCCTAATGAAACACACTTATAGTAAAAGACATTCCATCTGTGACCATTGTGCCTTTCGCTTATATACATAATGTATCTAGGATTATATTATGAAATACTGCTGTTGCTACTGCTCCACCCACCACCACCACCATCATCTGTATGTCTGTTATTTTTTCCATGCTGATATGAGTTGGACAAAGAGTTTCTCTAATGTGAGTTGTAAAGAAGGAGTCTAGACTGACATGCAGCCTGTGGAGTTTATACCTCAACTGAACATTCTATTAGAGAGAGAGAGAGAGAGAGAGAGAGAGTGTGTGTGTGTGTGTGTGCCGGGGAGTAGATGATCTTAGCTAACAAGCAATGGAATTGGAGGTGATCTGATATGGATTAGCTTCAAGGTTATTTTTATATATAGGAAGGACGAGGGGTGGGGGTGTCCTTTTATTTAAGATGGTAGGTTTAATTTGAAGGAAATTTAGCTGCTTCTTTTAGCAAGCTGAATGACCATGTAGCAGTTTCTTCATTGTCTAAGATAGGATGAGAGATTTAATTCAAGTTACTGCTTAATCCCAGGTCAGCCTCTGATGTATGTATAACCCTTTAGCATTCAGATTACTCTGTCAAATGTAATGCTTATATATTCACATTGTTTCGAATTAATGATGATTATTTATCTATAGAATGACATTGTAGGGTAGGTATGAGAGGCAAGAACTAGCTAGTTTAACTGCTAAAGGGTTAAAGGTATTGCAGTCAAGACAATCCAGTTGATTTTTTTTTTCCTCCAGAACTTCATTATCCAATGTGACTTAAAATTTTTAAGACATAGTAGGATTTGAGGGATATTTGTCTGCTATTCATAGCATGATGAGTGACCATGGAGGTTCCTTTAGAGTAAATCAAATTGGTTACGCTTAGAAATTTAAGCACTGTTAAGATTATAATTTTCTAAGCTATTCAGATTACCTCAATTATAATCAAATCATTCTCGCCTAATGTGTCCCTCCTTATTTAAAACATCATTCCACATCATTTGGAGTGTATATTTACAAAATATCATCATTGGCTGCTTCTCTTGTCCTGAAGTTTCAATTTCATCCTAACTGAGTAGTTCTTCCATTTACAATATATATATATATATTAGAGGTAGGTGAATGGCTTGTAAAAGTAGTGCAGGTCAGGTACAGAGGTACTGTTAGTAAACGTAAGAGTTAGTCATGAGTACATTGACAAATTTAGTACACAGGTAGATGTTCACCAAGGCTTGGTCCTCAGCCCCCTCCTATTCATCATTGTCCTCCAGGCTATAACAGAAATTTAGGACTGGTAATCCATGGGAACTACTATATGCTGATGATCTTGCCCTCATAGTAGAATCTGTAACAGAATTAGAAAATACATACCAGGTGTGGAAGCAAAACCTGGAATTGAAAGGTCTTAAAGTTAAGTTAGCAAAGACCAACATTCTAGTAAGCAAGAAATCAAACAGGACCCTACCCATTTCAGATAAATGACCCCACTCAATATGTAGGAAGGGTGTAGACAAAAATTCCATTTGGTGTACCCAGTACAAACTATGGACATACAAGAGGTGCAGTGAAATAGTAGGAAGGTTAACAGAGAAAGTAGTGTTTCTAAGTGGAAGATGTACAGGAGCCATAAAGACTACAGATATCTGGGAAACTGATTTCCTCAAATATCCTGGAGGCTCTCTGGAAATAGTAGATAATTTTTGCTACTTAGGTGACCTATTTAGCAGTGGAGGAGGATGTACCAAAAGTGTGTAGTTGTTAGAATAAGAATAGGATGGAAAAAGTTCAGAGAGCTTTTACTTCCATTGGCAATGAAAGGTTTCTCTTTCCAAGTGAAAGGAATATTGTATGATGTATGTATGCAAACTGCAATGCTACATGGTAGAGAGATGTGGGCCCTGAACGCAGAGGTCATGCAAAGACGAGAGAGGAATGAAGCTGGTATTATCTGTTGGATGTGCAATGTCAGTGTGCATGTGTGATAGAGCACTAGTGTATAGAAAGAAAAATTAGGCCTAAGAGGGATTAGGTGCAATATGCACAAGAGAAGACTGAGCTGGCTTGGTCATGTGATGCATCTGGATGAGAGCAGTTGCATAAAGAAATGCTGATCACTTAAAGTGGAGGGAGGTTGTGAAAGAGGAAGACCCAGGAAGACATAGAATGAAGTGCTGAAAGCTAATGTCAAAAAAACTGAGCCAAAACAAGGAAATGACAAAAGACTGGAATATGTGGTGCATTGCTGTACTCAAGAAGATCTGCCTACCACAACAGAATTGATATCTTAAACCAAGGTGTTACATAAAAAGCACTGGTGCTGATGCCATGAGAAAAGCACTGGTGATGGTGTCATGTAAAAAGAACCCAGTACACTCTGTAAAGTGGTTGGCATTAGGAAGGGCATCCAGTTGTAGAAACCATGCCAAATAGACTATGGAACCTGGAGTGGCTCCTGGCCTTGATAGCTTCTGTCAAGCTGCCTAACCCATGCCAGCAGGGAAAACTGACACCAAATGATGATGATTGATTATACTTACATATGTACATACATAAGTGCATATATACATAACTTAAAGAATGTCACAGTGCTGAAATATGTAGATGACGTCAAGCTGTACCTTGAGATAAACAGGACAGATCCTGAACACGTTAGATCTTTCCCGCAATCAGAACTGGACACAATGCAACAATGGATCACAGACTGACAACTCAAGCTGACTGTGGACAAGTGTATCACCATGCATTTGGGGAGGAAAAACCCAGCATCCACATACTCTCTCCACAACACTAATATCAAGAAGTCTTCTTGTGAATGTGACCTGGTCATTAGTCAGCAGCAATTTGCACTGGACAAAGCACATCTCTAAAATTGTCAAGAAAGCTGAGGATGTCTTGGCATCATTCAGCAAGACTTTTGTCAGCCGCTCTCCAGCTATCTATTTAAGGCTATATATGGCTATGGTGCAGCCACACTTGGAATTTGCATCACCTTTCTTGCTCATGACATTGACCTCCTGGAAACTGTTCAGAGACATGCAACCAAATGAATACCTTCCATCAGGCATCTAACATATTCTGAACGCCTAGCTTCCCTAGGCATAGATACATTGAAGCTCCAGCATCTGGCAACTGACTTGGTAAACACCCACAAAATTATTAACCATCATGCCAACAACCACCTTGAGCACATTTTTGAGCTCCATGTGTCTAACACACATGGGAATGCCAATAAAGTCAGAAAACAGCAAAGCACCCATGGCTTCCGGAAACATTTTTTCACACTCAGAGTTGCTGAAGCATGGAACAAACTACCTGCATCAGTTGTTAGCTGCTGAGACATTGTATGTTCTAAAACCTCCATGCTTCCTGAAATTTACCAACACTACATCTGATATCCTCACCTCCATATGCATGCACACATGTATATCATGACTCATACACTGTTCACTTTCCTGACATAATTCTACATCCTATACATGCACCTTTGATGAGTTGTAGTGCACCTGAGCACTGTACACAATAATTTCATTATTATTATACACACACATATATGTTATCATCATCATCTAATGCCCATTTTTCCATGCTTGCATGGGTCAGACAGAATTCAACAGCCAGATGCCCTCACCTGTGACCACATGGTTGAGAAAGAAGCTTCTTAACCACATAGCCATACCTGTTCCTATATATATATATACATACACAAACACATACACTATATTTTGATTGGTTTTGTCTTTGATTTCATCAAGTTTTATTTATCTCCTGTATATATACATGGTGCAAAACTTGATTCAAACTAGGAGTCTTTATTTATAAACAAAAGATTATGATATTTACATTTGAAGGCTACTTGCTACAGCTTTGAATAAGAAATTTGATGACTATCTGAGACTAAACCAATGGAAACAAGTATTGCTATAAATATTCTACCTATACACTTTAAAGATGGGGTTTAATTGTCCACAAAACTGTAATCTTCTTAACAATAATTCACCTCAGGTATTTAGATGTTTAATGATATACAGATGTTTGGCAGAATCTCTTAATTATTACTATTATCATTATAATTATTACATAAATCATATCTTTATACAAAGACAAAATTTAAATGTTTATGTATATAATATTGATCTGAAAATTTGCAGACTGTAATTACACATGAAAATTTTCTCCATTTAACCCTGTCTATTCTGATAAAGTTTACTGTGGCCAAATTATTGAAGTACAGGGAAGTTGTGGAAGAGGTTGACCCAGGAAGACATCAAATGAAGTACTGGAAGTTGATCTCAAAACGCTGAGCCTTACTTACGTTTAGGTTGCCACACAGTTTCTTTCAATCTGTCTCTCAAGATATACTTTAGATAGGCCTTTAGTGGGTCTTTTAATGTACCCAAAGACTTTTATGGATGAGTGGTTAGGGTGTTGAGTTCATGGTCACAAAGTTATAGCTTCCTGGACCGGACAGTGTATTTTGTCCTTGAGAAAGGCACTTCATTTCATATTGCTTCAGATTTCACAGCTGTGAATGACTGCCAGCTAGGTTCTAGTGCAGCCCTCTCTCCTTCCAGCTGTTGTAAGGGTCAAAGTTGGGAGGGCTGAAAGAGTGTATGTTTGTTCACAACTACATAGGCATCAAAAACAATTAGCAAAAGCATGTAACAAGCAATGAAATTATGCTAGTTGTAAATCGCTGTCCCTATTTCTGTGTAGCCTTGCATGCTTGCAGTTTCCTGTAAGTGAACCAACTTAGAAGAGATGTAGCTCTGATAGCCAAAGTAAAGACACTTTGTCTTGCAGCCGAAGTCACTTCATACTTTAAATAGTAATACAGCTGGTGTCATAAGACAATACCACTCAACACAGTACCCATGGGTAAGCTCAATGCAGCACTCATTTCAATGTTTCCCCTGGACTTTTGTGCATGCATTAGACCAGACTTTTGATCAAGTTTCTTGATGTGCTAATTCCCTTTTCACTTTCCCTTTACACTTTATATGGTGCCGCTGTCTGTCAGAAAGTAAAGGTGAAAAAGTTTCTCAGCAGAATCTTGATGGCAGGTAGGACACCCACCTTGTGTTAAACCTTGGGAGACTGCCTTATCAGCTGGCACATAATTCTGTCTTCACCTACTTTATGGCTAGTGGCCCAATAATCACAAGATTTTAAGAAGAGACCCACTTATAGCAACTAATATACAGCTGGGTTTCTTATAAAAATAGAAGTAGTGGTTAGAAACAATTCATGAATCAGGAATCTGGGCTTTCCAAAGTACTATCATCTCTGCATATATCAAATTGTCCAGCGACTGCTTAATTGAGGCCACTGCCACCCACCACATTTGTATATAATGCAATGCTATGATACTTAATGTTAACAAACTGATTAGAATTCCATTAGTTTTATGCTATCTATCCTTAGCAGCAAATGTGTTTCACCTCTAACCCATCTGAGACACTTAAACAGGTTGCTGAACTCATCCTTTTAATCATGTCACTTCATATCACATATGCAATCAGCCCTTATAAATCCAGACCACAAATGGATTCACATACAGCTACACTGTAACAGTGCAGATAAAGAATACAGCCTTCAATAACTTGAGAAATTCCCCCACTTCTACCAACATTGTTCTTTTTCTGACTACCAGTACTCCTACATGTCACATGCCAAAGTGAGGGACCCTTATGTGTTTTACTTGACCTGCTAGAAATAATTACTAAATCTCCTGCAAATCACATCCTACCACATTATAAGAGACAGGTGACGTAGTCATGCATACACTATGCTTTAAACAGAAACAGAATGATTATGATTGGAATGCCCTTGATCATAGCTCTTCTCACTAAGGGCTGACTTATGGCTAAACTAACATCTAAAAAGCAAGCAATACCTTCTTGCAATGTACAGCTAGCAAGCTCTGTTTCCTCAGTTAAAAATGCACTGTAAGTAGTACTTCTTGGGGAGAAAGCTTCCACACATTCAACAAAATACTTCCATAATTTCCACCTCACCATCACATACACATAGACACAATAAATAAAAACTCTTACAATCATTGAACTATGTGGTCCTGAGTTTCCTACACAGAAAAAAAATGAGATGGTCATGGCTGGAATACTTTTGATCATAGATTTGCTCAATCAGAGCTGAGCAAGGATTTCGCAACAATAGCAATCCCTTCAGAACAACAAAGTCACCAGTCTAGCAATATTTCTCAAGTATACTCCTGAGTTAGCAGCTATCCTTACTAAAATCTTCATTCTTTTTCTACAGGGATATATCTTGATCTTTGGAAGCATACTACTGATGAAAAGCAACTTCTGTAACTTGCTATCAACCAGTCATACTCACTTTCTGCATCTCAAGTGTATCATGGAATAAAATGTTTTTGGTTTATTTTCCATTTTATTAAATTAAGATTGGTTAAATAAAACAATAAGTAAAAGTAATACCTAAAAGGGCTTGTCAGTCTGCCTCATGGTCCCAGCGAACAAAATGGAAAAAGACATTCCTCAGAGAATGGTGGATAGCCATTGCTGCCTCAAAAGCAGTGAGCAGGGATGTGGTCTGGGGGCTGAGGATGCTGGAGGTCTCCACTGCTACAGGCTTGACCACAAATCTGTCAGAGAGCAGCTAGAATTTGTGGCATCTGGGGTGGTCTTTGAGTTTGCTGCCCCCTTTCCTCACAAAAAATATAAACTATAAATAAAGTGCAACTCAAAAAAATGCCACCCCACCCCCTTTCAGTGTTCTAGCAGTTCTCCAAAAAAAAAATTGTTGCATCTGACATCAAAGCTATTGTTCATGTCTAGTATAAGAATGTTCAAGCTAAGCCATCCACTTATGGGCTTTATTTGCCTCTCGACTCTTGGATTAGAAGCTTTCAGACAAATTGCACCATCACAGTGCATACTGTCAGGACTCTGTCTGGTTCACACTATCAACTCTAGTGTGTCTGAAAGTTTGATTATGTCCCCCATTATTCTTACTGTACATTATTAACCTGCTTGTAGTTATCTCTAATAATGCTCACTGCTATAAAGAGAATACAAGTCTTCACAGTCATTGTTTCATGCTAAAGAAAGAATTTTATTCCTCATCCACTCCAGATGAAGGTACATAGCGCAGTGGTTGAGCTCATGATTATCAAGTCATGGCTTTGATTCTCAGATCATATTTCTCAACTCCAATCAGCTGAAAATTAATATCACCAACAGCATGGGACAGGTTGGGGTTAACCTTGCCATGGACTAGCATCCTATTCAGTGAGGAGTCTTATACAACCAGTCACTGAGGTGAGAATTGGGATAAGCTTCAACCTAATGGACTTGTAGCCTCAAGACAGAAAAAGGAGGATCCTCTCTAAACTTGGACAACATGAATCTAAGACCATGAAATACCATACAAAAGATTTCTAATTCTCAAAACAGATAGCAGGCCTGATAAAAGTAAATCTATTGATCATAATCACAAGCACATCATTCAACAAGAATTGTCAAGTGACCACTATCATCATCAGAGAGACCCGTAACTCTGTTTTTTGTGGGGTACTGAAAAACTAGTTTTCATATAATTCTTGGGATGATTGAACCAGAGTGGTTTCCAGGTCTCCGAGCTATGAACAGAACGTAGTGCTACTGACAATGCATGAACTTTTCAGCTGGTTATCTGCTAACTTATCCACTCAGCTATCTGTAGTCTCCCAATCAGTGTTATAGCAGTGGCAACTCTTAGTGCTAAAGCCAAACTATGAAAGATTATATTAAAATCTTATTTGTTATATGCTGTAATTTACATATCTTTCGTTAGAGTCCACATTTTCTAACATAAAAAATCAGGTTTTCTATCAGCAGCAACTTTGTTTCATGATATTTTTAGAAATTAAAATCTATAAATTTTAACTTTTTTTTTTTATAGGAGTAACATTATCAGAACATTAAAATAATCTATAGACTACTGACTGAGAAGTCATTCTTTCTAAATAAGGCTATCAGAAACATATTTCAACAAATGATTGATATGAGCATCAGATTGATTTGTGTAAAGTCTGTAATAAGGTACAACAATATCATTTTAGTCATTTGTTATCTCAACTAATCTGTGATTGTCCCCCTCTTACATAACATTTAACTAAAAGAATTGTTACCTTCAGGATTTTGGAAGAGCTGAACAATTGTTTTATCTTTGCTTTGAATTGTATCATTTCTCTGTCGAAGGGCTAAGCTACTTGGTATATGAACCAGATCATCAATGCAAGCTACTTCATGACCACATTGGCGACATATCAGATGTGAAGCTACAAGAAGAAAAAAAAACAAAAATAGTTTTAAAATTCTTTTGAAACTATTTTATGCAGATTTTTTTTTGATATGATACAGATATAATAAATATTTGTAGAATCCAATGTACCATTTAAGTGAAGATATTACAGGAGAAAGCATTATTCAGACATATACTTTGGATGATCAAATTTTACCTGATATGAAAGAGAACCTGCTTGAGGTAAATAGCTAAATTCATTTAAAATTTCACGAAATTTTTCTATTTAATTTTTCGTTTTGATGACCAATTGTAAAGTCAAGAGCAATGAAGACAGTAACAACATAAAACACTGGATTAAGTCCTTTTTTTGTTTTATTCCCTGAATGAAGTTCAATAGTATAAGTATCACAAATATTTTTTTTTAATTTTTATTTATTTATTTATTTATTTAATAAAATAAACTGTTCTGCAAAAATTGATTTTGGGTCAAAGCAAGAAACCAGTATTAACTAACATAGGAATCTCTATGCAGTCAATCAGGTTGCTAGAAATAGCAGCCAAATCTTCCTCCAATTACACCTTTGCTATCTTAAGAAACAAAGGATAAATAGGATATTATAGTCCTAGGGAAATTATGTCTGAAGGAAAGACAGTATGGTTATGGTTACAACACTTTACTGAGAGGTCTGCTTAACTGGGGATGTCTTGGCACTATCAGTAACAAAAATAACATAAAAAAAACACAAAAATAAACCTGCAGTGGTGAGTACTATAGAAGAGGAAATCCCTTGGTGTGTCACATTGGAAACAATTTTAATTCCTGGTTATGTAATTTGGCTCCACTTTACACATCCCACTTCTATCTAATCTAAAAGTAATGCATATAGTGCCTTTGTCTACTGAAAAGAAACTCATATTGACAATAAAGTTGGATGAGAAAAATTGTTAACCCTCAAAATTGACCATATTTTAAAATTTTCCCTGGAGATGAGGTTAAAATCAGTCTTAACCCTAGTTACTTTAATACCTTATTTTTTTACATTAGTAGCTTTATTTTGATGTCTGAAGGAGGAAACAAAAATAAGAGGAAAAGACACCTGGAATGTGATAAGTTTCATGTATAACTTCCTTAAGGTTTTAAATCCAATGCTATATCAACCAGTGCTTTATCATATCAGCAAAGAGAGGGGGCGAGAGGGAAAGAGAGGGGAAAAGATAGAGAAAAAAGTGGAGAGATTATAGTATATACCTTTTGATGAAAACTTAATTAAAATATGACTTCAATACTTATAATGCTAAATATTTATGCTTTCACTTACCCCTCAAATTTGAGTGTAAACGATACTATTAGATTCAAGGTAATATTAAGTTAAGATTTTTGTCCCTTAATTTGTATTGATTGAGTTACATGTTGCTCCCTAATACTCAGTTCAGCATCACTACTGAGTTTTCATGTGAACTATTAGAATTAACAGCTAATATATTTACCCAGTAAACTAATTCTCTTCAGTCTAGTACTCATAGACTTTTTAGATAGATGTTTCGAAGTTTAATGTCTGACTGATCACAGTAGTCATTCACCAATGTCATGTTCCATTAACAGACACAATTTTGGCAAACAGAATTTCATAGTTGTCAAAACAATTCTTTTACAGATTAAAGATTTTTGTATCAATACTCCTATTATTTCTTAATTAGATGTCAATATATAATAGGACTGCGTCTACAAGGAAATTAGCATTGAAATTCTCAATTCAAAGTCTGTCAGAATTGACACAAGGAATAAGATGGGTGATCAGTTGTTTCAAATTCTTAGATTATGAGCAAGAATTAAGATGTTTGATAATAGGTATATTTGAAGTATATATAAAAAAAATGCAAAAAGTAAAAATAATTCTTGATAAAATCAACAAATTACACAATGTGTATTAAATACATTCACAATTCAAAATGTTCATCGAAAATACTCAAATATATATAATAAACATGTAAACATATAAACACATACATATGCACACATACATACATATATAAACATATACACACATACATATATACACACTTATACATAGAAAAAAGATACATATATATATATATATATATATATATATATACACACATACATATATGTATGTATACAATAATGCCAGATTAAGGCCAACCTATGCCCCAAGCACAGCCCAACAGTATAGTTCCCCCACGACCCTTCAATTTTCAGAAGGGTGCTGAATGTGAAATAATGGATTAATAATTCAGTTTTCTCCAACGCAAGACCTCCCCACTATAACTATATTAAAAATAGCTGTTAGCTATGTAAGCAAATTATTTATTCGTAACTAGGACAGCAGGAAAAAGATATAATAAAAATTTGCAGCGTTTTATTCATTAAGAAAAATTTATAATTGTGGTCAATTAGGCACTGGGGAAAATAACTGGTGTCCCTTTCTATTTGCGCCCTTTGCACATGCATTTTTTCCTTTTTCCTTAATGTTTATTCGGCCCCAACGATGAAGTGCATGTATATATATATATATATATATATATATATATATATATATATATATATATATATATGCCTAGTTGATGAAGTGCATGTATATATATATATGCCTAGTTGATGAAGTGCATATATATATATATATATACCTAGTTCTGTAAATCATGCATGTTATATATATATATATATATAACACGAAAGATTTACAGAACTAGGTCTTCTTCCTTTATACTTTAGAATTCATATGACAAAATTCTAAATTGAAGACAACAGGACTAGTCTTGTGGGAGTTATTTTAATAAAAGATTATATCCACTTTATGTACATTGAGTACTTCGGGTTAGATTGTATCTTCTCGTTTTCTTTGTTTTTAAGTGCGAACATATATATATATGTATACACACACAACATATGTATGTGAAAGTAACTGCTACGAAAGAATTAAAAAAACGAAACAAGAATAAAAAAAAACTGAATAAATTAAAGCCGGTGAGAAGCCGATTTATATATATAAACACGAATACGGAAATAGTAAAAGGGAAGAGCTACTCTTAAAAATATATAATGTCCCGACAGTAATGGAAAACTTAGATTACTGGAAGAGTTGAGCGAAACAAAAAATATATGAAGGTTCATTCGAAATTTGTTGAAATTACTAAATAGATTTGTGCTCAAAGAATTTATTATTTTTTTTCGTAAGTAGTTTAAAGAAGAAATGTTGTTCGTTCTTAATGCTTACATGAGGTACTTAACAGGCGTACGTCAAAAGATGCATATTTTATTGATTGTTAGAGTAATTATGAATACTTTCTTGAAAAAAAAAAAAACTTCGTTAAGTATAAGTAAGTATAATTGTTAGTGTGTACAATAAAGATAAACACCTTCAGCCAATATTAGACGGCGAGCATTAAAATTTGTTACAAAAACAACCATAAAAAGACTTATATTATACATAGTACACGTTTACAAAAACGACGTGCATCACTGAAATCACCAGTGTATATATATATATATATATATATATATATACGACATATGAGGTATAGAATTTTGGAAATAGGTTCAAGAAATTATTCTAAATATGTAGTATCATGTCTGATAGTGTTAAACACGGGGCAGCCGCTTAGGAAAGTTCCAAAACTGTCAAACGAGGAACTGGCTAGAGGTTTTTTTTTATTTACCTTGCAAACCATCTGATAACACACTAATAAAGCTGGAAACAAGATACAAAATTGACAGGGAATAGGCGAACGCCACGGGTGAATGTGCCGAAGTTTCTATAGAAAAATCAGGACTTCCTAATAGCACCACCATCTTGCCATATGCTATTTTCCCTGGAATGTTTATGAGTAACTGGCACTCTCCGATTCGTTTCACTTCTCGACCACCATATATATTTTGTTTTCACAGAGGAAATAGGCTTCTTGTAGGATGTATGCTTTTACGGTGCTTTTCAGGCACCTTAAGCTTACTCACCGATCACACATGCGTACTCTTTAATTACTCCATCCATTCACAAACACTCACTCACTCTCTCTGTGTTTTGATGAACGCGTTTCGCTTTAAAGATAAATTACATTTTCTATCTTTTTGGCATAATATTTAAAGTAGGAGGGCTGCCTTCTAGTTTTCTTCTTTGACACGTGAATACTTCGTAATTCCTCTCCCATTCTTACCCCGTACCGGACACTCTCCCTTGCATTATGTTACTCACACCACAACTATTTTAACTTCTCGGTTAGAATTATAAGCAGAATGAAGTTGATTTCTCTATCTCCCTCCATACATCATATTCCGGGGCAGAGAGAGAGAGTGTTGTGTGGAGAGTTATCAGTAAATATCTGTACACTCGACTGTAATAAACAAGCTGGCTGTTCCAGTAATTGTCCCAGATAATGCTACTGTTATTGCTGAAGGTCACTTTCCCAATCTAAACAATAATAATAATAATTTAATTATTTGAGACTCATATATTTTTTATAAGAGTTAATAAATTATGATACTAACTCAATCGTTTTACGATATGAATATTTTTTGCCGAACTTCATGAGTTACGCAATTTCCAATAAAACCGGCAACCTGTATGCAAGCGTATTTACCATACACATCATTAATCGAAAACAAATATTTTTATCTTTTATTTTCATGCAGAGTAAGTTGATATAAATTGATTTGCTGAATTTAGATAGGAATTTGGCATGTAAATATATGTTGTAAGCATTTTTGCGCTTTCTAAAATACTGCTTGGAGCATCAGAAAGCCGAGTTGGAAAAAAAGTGTCAGGGAGTAAGTAAAGACGATAGATCCACCAAAAACATAGCAATTAGTCAACAGCTACAGTTTGTTTACTGAGCAAGAGATATAGAAAAAAAGCCGGTTGAATTTACTGATTAATTCAGACTATTATTTAATACAAAACCTTTGATTTACATTAACTGAAACCCCAAAATATGAGTTAATTAAAGCAAAAAATAAGAGTTTGTCGAATTGATATTTAAAATATTTTGAAAGCGACTGGAGTAAAAATATGTTATATTTATGCTTGCATCACCAAGTCCACCGGATGATAACTTTGGCAATAACATAGCAGTCGTAAAGACTGTTGAGGCGTCATTTCTAGCCCTCAATTGCACTGACCCCATATTTTACCAATGAGAAACAAGATAATGTTTATTGATGTTCAATGATTTATGCATGGTTAAAAGATCCCAACAAAACAACAAATCATACGTTGTAACTCACCGATAAACAAAAATAGTAAATAGAAATGTAACGCAACCCCATTTACTCAGATATAATGCTCGGAGAATTGGAAAATATTCAGAATTGACAGTAAGTTCAATAACAATCGATGAATATACACAATTTTTTTTTTCAAGCTTATTTTAATTGCTCCACATTTTAACGAGGACTTAACCAGTTCGACTTGGAATATATTTTTTCATTCACACTGGATATTCAATAAATCGTACGTCTTGTAATCATTAAGCTTTGAGATTATTTATCTGGTATATACATTTCTAAATACGGTACTGTTCTCTTTTACACTGCTGACATTGAGTTTGTTATTGTACACCTATCAACGCAACAGTGCCGTTATTATTAAAACAAACATTTAATTTTAAGTTTTTACACACATCGCTTCGCTAAATATATTTCATATATATCGGATCCTAACTTGTAGCTTAAAAAAAAACAACTAATTTTATTTTGATGATTATTATCATTTATTATTTTTATAATAACAGTATTTCTTGCTAAGGGTATTGTTTTGATCCTATTTTTAATTCGGGTGTTACAAACTGCAATTGTTTGTTCCTCCCTAAATCACTAGAAATCCGTAAGTTCTCTTTGCCGGTTATTTCTCTATACCTACAACCAACACCAACAACAATAATACAAAGTTGGTACTATTTCTAAACACCGGGATTGTCATTAATAAATCACACTTGTTAACTGTCGATGTATACGTGTGTGTGTGTGTTCTAGTGACAAGCAGCTCTTATTTGGCCACCATCGACATCTAGGTCAACCTACAACACCACCTCTAATATTAAATCACTCATTTATTTTTATCTTTCTGTCTCAATTTACAAATCGTTCAGCCTTTAGTTCAGACATTAGTTTCTCTCACAGAGTTCATCTATCTATCATTTTCTTCATGGTATTTAGTCTGATTTGGATTCGGTTTGTTTTGGATATTTTCACAACAAACACCGTTCCTTGATCGCCGACCAAGGTAGCGATTTTCCTCCATTACAGAAAAATCTTTACTGTATACAAACATAGCCCGGTACAATATTGCCGTAAGTTACAATTACAGTTCAATATTGACTACTAACTCCCATGAAAAAAGAAAAGAGGTCCCCCCCTCCCCGGTAATTTTATAGGGGCACAAATAAACAGACAAAACCTTTACAAATAAAGTAAACGTGTATATATATATGTAAACAGAGCGATATATATATATATAGTAATATACGTGTAGCCGTATATATGTGATGAGATGCCGGCTTGGTGACCCCGATAGCGACCAATGACGTCAGTGTTGACTGAGAAACTGACCAATAACAATGCAAGGAGTGCACTCATCAACGAATCGTTTAGCAGTATTTTGAGCACGTGGCTTTGTTGGGGTAAGTGGAGCTCCACCCACCACTCTTAGAACCAAAACAAACCGGTGAACCTTCAACTACAGGGAGAAAACCTAACATGTTTATAATTGTCTAAGACTACTGGACCACCGCAAGAAAAAAAAAATCTAACTCAAAACAGATTCTGGATTTAACCTTCAAGCAAATAATTTATATTGTTGGTGGGGTATTTGTTGTTGCTATTGATGTTGACTTTTTCTTAATCGTTCTGCTGCTTACGGTCACTGCTGGCCATCGTACTTTCGTCATTGCTATCAAAAGCCTTCTTAAAAATGACATTTGTCTTTATGCTTTGGTCTTAATTCAAATTGTTTTTATTATTACCACTACTTCCACTCTTAAAAATTATGTCGATATACATTCATGAAAGTAGGTACTAATTTTCACATAATTAATTCTTTACATTTTGTTGTGTTTGTTTATATCAGTATTGATTGATTGATCGATTGAGAGTGAACTCCACCTCGGAATACGTGACACACACAACTTTGCCAAACCAAACTATACGAGTATTGTTTTGCTGATTCGAAACATCAAATTGCTTATTTTACCTAATTAATATTGGCAATCCGAAACATCATTTTTTTTTCTCTCTGTATCCTGACACCATTCTCCAACTACTACTAAAATCTGTTATTTAGTTCCCGGTTTTCTTTCTTATTTCTTTTTGCTATTGCTCTCGCGTCATATTGCTTCTCCCAATGACAACAACACGTCACGAGCTGGAGAAGACATGAAACTGTCTACTTAAAAGCCGACAATTACACAATTCTATAAATAGGGGCATCAAAAAGAGGACTGTATACGCTCACCGCTCCTCTCTTTCTCCACTGCTTTTTCTCCAACTAAATAGGCTTACAAATGTAGTTGATAAACTAAACTTAGGCTTTCTCTACCTGAAGCCTATGCACAGGAGCAAATAGGCCCAAAATAACATACAGAAGTATTTCCCCGTTATAAACAACCGGCAGGTTCTTTCACTTGCTAATCTTTTTTTTTTCCGGTACTAAAATGAAATCAACACGTTTATGGCAGTTGATTCAATAAACATCAAAATTAAAAGAATCTCTTAATATATTTTTAACTCAAGGAGTATGCTACAAACTTAAGAAAAGTTTATCTGTCAAATCAAGAAACTGTTGTTCCTTTGAAATTGATCTCTGTATTCTATTTTTGTTGTGCAGATATGAGTTCCCTCTGTAAATTTTTTTGCTAAATTGCTTTCCACAATACTTGTTTTGAAAAATTGCTCATTCTTATATAAATACGACTATCGAAATTGTTTAAAGTAAAAATAGAAAAAAATACAGAATATAAATCATGTTTGGAAACAGACGTTTGGCGAAACGGTCGATTGTCGGCACCAAAATTAGTGCTGCTTGTCAAGATGGCCGGTTCTACACTGGGGTCATTCAGGCCGTTCGCTCGTCGCCTGATGTGGGAGAAGTAAATGACACCACTAGAATGAACTCCGACTACAATAACATCAACAACCAACCAACTGCAAACCGGTCGTCAGTGACACTCGGCACGTCGCCGGCTTCTTCATACTGTGTCAAATTCGAAAACGGACTTATTCAGGAAGTGGACTCGAAGAACATAATCGGACCTGGCTTCCAAGCCATGTCCTCCGTACATTTACTTGAAGGACAAAAAGTATATGTGACTCTAAATGGAAGAGAAGTAACTGGACTTGTACAGAAACACGAACAACTCAATAACGAAGTGACAATTTGGGTGAGAGCAGCCAACAGTAACGACGTGTTGGAAATATCCAAGAAATTGGACGACGTCCGCTTGTTGGAGAGCAGGAAATCTGCTCGACTTGTTGACCAAGATCAGGACTATTCAAAACTGGCAGATTTCCAACCTGAAATCAAGAAAAGAGCCGTTTCTCTTAATATAGAAGTTCCATTAAAACACTCGTAAGTTTTATCTTTCTCTTTACATCGTTTCATATTGCTTGCCCTGTTGCTATTATTAGTTTGACTGTGAGGACGGAGGAGTGGGAGAATCGGTAGTGTCGAACAAAATTCCTTACGGTATTTCGTAGTGTCCCTTTAAATTTCCAGTTCAAATGCTGCCCAGATCGCTCTAGCTTTTCCTTTTTCTATACGTCTTATGCAATTCATAGCCTTTTGCTTATATTAAAAATCAATATCTATTTGATCATAAATAATAATTATGTTCGGTCCCTCAGGACTGACTTTTCCGGTTCATTTGTGACATTCCTGGTAATGCCTTAAATTTCAGTGTTATAACTGCAGTCAGGTCTCATGACACACACAAAGATATGTAGTTAACTGAATAACCCACTAATTATATCTAATAATTGTGTGTGTATACAAACACACACACAGATATGTATATGACTGGACATAAAACAGTTATGTACAGTGAATAATTGTATTTTGTATCTATAATACTTGCTGCGTGTTATGCATAAAAAATGTATATTGTGTTTGTTTATACAAACGTCTCCACCGCATTTCGTACACACACATACGCGCGCGCGCAATTATGTGTTTATGTATTTAATAAAATCAATAGAAACCAACTTGTCAAAGCAACTGCGGTACTCTAACGGAGAACTATTAAATGACAGTTTGATTTGCCAATATCTTCCTTCTGAATTGTCATTTGAGAAGGTTCATACTTTCATTACTGCTCTCCTTATTTATTGAAATAGCTTTGACAACCTATATTTATCGACAGAACAGTATTATTGTATGCGGCAATAACGTATTAGCTAAGTGTCCATGACCCGGTTTCGATTCCTATTTGGAACTGATTCACTTCACTTGTATCGTTAATGCTCGTGGAGATGTTACTGGCATCTTAACTTACTACGTTCCTTTTCTTTAAAAATATTCAAGATTCCATGTTTTGTGCATACAAAATTGATATTTTGCTTTTTTCTTTTTTTTTTTTCGTTTATTGGTGTTTTTATGTAAATATGTGCGCGAAGTCAGCAGGCTTGTATATATTTCATACTGTAATTTATGATTTTATTTTCATTTGAACGTATACATCTATCTTACCATTTCAAAACACACACACGCACACACACTCTCTCTCTCTCCAACAAATTCCCATTAAATTATGCGGTGAAAAAGAGGACATTCTTGTATTGACAAATAAGTTTATCCTTTATATGTATACTGAGGACTACTGTTAATTCACCAGGATCCCGGGAGGCGATAATTTCTGCAGCCTTTATAAAGGCACACGAGCGATGGGATTGCAGTGGCAACACACACTTCCTAACAAGGTTTTATGGAAAGAAGATCTTCTTTAAATGATTTTTCCTTTTAGTTTAAGTCGTCGTTAAAACATTGCGAGTGGACTCCACTGAAGCCTAACCAATAGTAGACTTTTAGCATCAACTAACGCAAAATTTCAAAGAGCAGCGCAAGTTATTTCTTGTGGAGTTCATTGACTTTACAAAATGCTTTTGACAGTCACTGTCGCATACTCGTGCAACGTTCCTTAAAAGTTTCTACGCATCTTCAGAAGTCCTTCATGTTATTTAAATGTAAGCATTAGTGATCTCATGGATCCAGGTCGATGGTCTTTGCAATTTGTTATTTGGGTTAAGCAAGGTTACATTCTGGCTCCCAGCCTGTTTGATATAGTTCTCTGCACCTCATTTCGCGTGTTGCTCCACATCTGTAGCGGGGGAAGAATATTTTACTCTCTCTTATCTCCGCTCACGAAATTTGACTGCAGTATAAGTGATGCAATCCAAGGAAAAACTTTAAGCATTGTTAAACGTTTTTCCTTTTTTTCTTCACTCCGCCTTTACAAAGCTTGTATAAACCCTTCATTTCAGATTGGAATGTATGTACCTTACCTAATATCTTAACGCAACAAATACCGTAATTGTTGTCAACAGTTCTTAACTTTGGACAACTATCATTGAAGCAGTACTTCTGAATGCAGAGCTCCATGTATGCATACAAAGCAAGTTAGCTACTACCTTCATTCAAAGAATAATTAAAACCTGTTCATCAGAGCAAGTTTATTGTGGGCTTTGTTTTTCGTTGAAATATCCTGTATGATGTTGGGGCCTTATATTTATATCGTAATCTGGAACACTAGCTTAATATATTCCACTTTCTCATCGCGACCGAACTTCTTGTTTTGCAGTTGTTAAAGATTTGTGAACTTTTACTCAGTACTCGTTGTCCATCTGACTTGGGGTGAAACTAATGAGAGGCTGCAACTAGAGTGAAACGTCAATCTGTTAGAAACAATATGAAATATGGTACCCTTATTCGAGTTTAAGACCGTCAATTTTATTTTTCGGTCAAGACTGAATAGCCTGCATGAGTTGTTACTTTTTAGCCGTATGTCAAACCTTGGTTGAGTAGACCTATGATAAAAAGCATTCCAGCCATGATCATTTGCTTTCTTTTTTCTTTTAGGTAGGAGCTAATATAAGACTAGTCTATTTAATGTGTATTATCTAAAGGAGATTTGGCTGCTAGTTATATCAGGTCGAGCAATCGCGGAGAGACTCGCTCATCGGCTCGATATAAATAAGAGAAATTGCAGTAGGAGGGGAAGAAGAAACGATTTCAACCGGGACTTGAATCTAAGTTGTGGACTCAATTTGCCAAAAATTAATCACCATGTTATGTTGTCCTCTCTTTCTCCCACAAACATTCTCTCTTGGTTTGGTAGGATACATACACACACACAGAGGCTTCTTTCAGTTTTCACCTATGAAGTCCCTAACAACGATTTGGCCGGCCGGAGAGTATAGTAAAAGACACATGCCCAAGATGCCACCCATAAGAGAGGGGGGGGGGAGATAAAAAGCCTATTCGTGTCATTAGAAAATTGTATGCTTCCTTCCGGCCCAAACTCAACCAGATTGTTATCAGGATAATCACCATTTGAGATTGTATGATATAGAGGTAACGTAATGAGCCATGGTGAGGTACGCAACAGACCCTTGTGCCGTTTACTTTCTCATAATCCACGAAGGAAAAGCCCAGTGATTGCTACTCTACATATTCAGCTACTGCGCCTCATTATTAATATATATTTAGCTCTACCTGTAAACATTCAACCTTGATAAATTAGTGTTTGTTTACAAAGTGATGTGTTTGTGTGAGAAAGTGTCCTACTTCAGCGGCTGCCGGCAAGTTATCGGCGAATAATGTTCGCAATTCCGTATCGATTCACTGTCAAAACACACTTTCACTGTCAAAACTTTTTGCTTAATGTCTTTAGGAAAGATATGAATGAAACACCTCTTTATAAAGGTATCACATTAGATTTTATGCTTCATAGTTTAAAAATAAAATATGTCTATATGAAAAAGAGAGAAAGAGGGGGTAAAGCAGAGAGTTGTTATTGTTTAACTCCATGTTAAACTTTATTACGTAGACTTCTGATCAAAGACATTTCAGTCATGAGCTTTCCGTCTTTTAACGGATATATACAGGGCTACATTATCAAGTGGGTCCTTCCTCTTCTTTTAAGAAAATGGTACGTTTTGGGTTGAGAGAGGTTTAGTTCTTATTTCTAGCGAACCGAGTGACTGTAGAGGTTTACTTGTGTGTTTGTAAAGAAACGTGATTGCATTAGCGCTTGTTGCTTTGATTGTTTTTTGGGGCGTTAAAGAGGCTTTCAAATGACAGTCTAACTGTCAGTGATTCTTAATAGTTTTTCAATTTATGTAACCGGGTAGGTAATAGGAGAAAATAAAAAAAAATACAGCCATTCGGCGAGGTTTGAACACAGAACAGTGAAATTAAGTTAGATCAGTTGGTGGAAGTGATCGATATCTCTCACTTATAGATTCATATTCGGACAGGAAAAATAGTTTTCCACTTTCAAAAGGTAAAGGAGGGCTTACAAGGAATTAGCAGACGGTATTTTAAGAATGTGACACAAAAGTGTTCAAACCTGAACTTCAGTGATGGAAGTGTTAATAGCGAGAATTCATGAAAGGCAAGACTATAGGTTTTTGTTGAGAAAGACAAGTAATTTGATCCGTGTACATTGCTGGTACTTATTTATCCATCTCGGAAAGGGGTGACAGGTAAAATAGATCCCCTCCCCCTATATAATTTGAACACGGAATGTAAAGAAATTTGTAAAGAGACATAACTAACAAATATACTGCAAGACAACTTTTATTTGACAGCCTATGTTCTGCTATCATTAAATGAAGAGATAGCCTACAGCACATTAATCCAGCTATATCGCCGGCATACTTCTGAACATATCCAGGCCATTGTCGTTATGTAAAGGATAAAATATGAAGAACCTCTTCATATTGAAATTAATTTAGCTTCCGACTGACAATGACTATACAAATATAGATAATGCCACGATTTATTTCCTCGCTACCCAGATTCTTTCTCTATCCATCCGACTTTCAAACCAGGCACCATTCTCGACACCAGACTTACTAAAATGTGCACTGGTCAAGTACTAGTGTCGATCTATCTGACTATGTCATCCTTCCAAAATGTGTGGCCTCGTGCCTATATTAGAAATCCCCTCCCTCAGAAAAAAAAAAAATTATAGCGGTGGTGAAATTTTATTTGGCCTCCATGTTTGTGCCTTGACTCTTAGTGTGTTGTAATAGAAACAGTAATTGTTGTTGGTTTGTATATAGTAATTCTTTTTGGTGGAACTGCTGTTACTAGACGTTTAGCTGTAGTAGTTAAGCTAGTTCTGTTGTTGATACAAGTTCTGTGGTAATGGTACTAGCAGCGGCATATTAGTAGCAGGTGTTGGTAGTGAGTGTAAATACTGTTAGTGCAGTTGTATTGCCTCAGGTCGTTAACCCTGACCGAATAAACATACGTGTGAGCGAAGGCGTTCCGACCGTGACCGTCTTGATATTCTGAGTGAGATTTTTTTTTTAAGCCAGTGGGTTGCGAGCTGAGAGAGATTTGGCATCTATTTCTAGCAGATCGAACAACCACAAAGAGACCTCCTAGTTGGTTCGTATTGTTGATACTAATGTACATAACAGTAGTAGTAGTAACTATATTTTTGTTAGTAGTAGTAGTTCAAATCGTATGTTATGTTACTGTTGATAAAATCGATAGAGCATTGGATAAAATGTTTCTTATTAAATGTTACAGCTCTTCAATTTCTGCGTTCAAATTCTGCCGAGGTCAGTTTTACCTTTCTTCCTTTCGAGGTCAATATAATCGACGGTTTCCTCCACAAGCTTCTATATTTGAAACATTTAACTTCCATCCTTTAAATTTTGAGTTCAAATTCCGTTGAGTATGACTTCAGTTTTCATCTCTGCGATATCAATAAAGTACGATTCAATTCTACCACCAAAAAAAAAAAAAAAAAAAAAAATTGTGACTTTGCGCTAAAGTTATAAATTATTATTTGTGTATGTGTACGAGTGCGTGTTGTTTAGCCCAGGTCAGTTCTGATTGAATAGAACTATAGCCAAAGCGTTCCAACCTTGACTACTTCGTATTTTTGTATATCTGGGACTAGGTTGTCTAACATGGCTTTCTTTTTTTAAGATGGTAGAATTTGATTTGGATGCCATTTCTTGCCGTTCGAATGACTGCATAGATGCTCCTTCGTTGATGGCTTGTGTGTACATGCGAAATTTATCTGGAGCAAGCAAATAAAATGGGGACGTTTAACACATTGCTCCAAACAGCAAATGAAAAATATATGAAAATGATTTTGAATAAGAATCGAAATCAAGTGGCATTGCTGAGTTTCACAGAGCTTAGCGGTTTACTCGTCACTGTACGTAAGGTAACAGCGGCTAAATAATTTAGTATAATCAATAAAGCGCTGGATAAAATTACTTGCTTTATTTAGTTATGTCCCTTTACATTCTGAGTTCAAATCCAGCTGCTATTCACTATGTCATCCTTTGCAAATTGATGAAATAAGTACTTGCCAAGTAGAACACATCTGATGAAAGACGGGTACACTCGTGTCTATCCTGACATTTTATTTCAGTTAAAGCACCGGGGACGTTATCCTGTGTTTTCTTCACTTTTAAGATGGTTAAGTTTAATTGGAGGAAGATTTAGTTGCTATTAATAGCAAGTCGAACGATCGCATAATATGCTTCCTCTTTGGGTTGAAGCTGAATTGTCAAAATTGTAGAATGCCGAGTAAAATATCTAGCACGTAGTCCCCCCCCCCCCCGGAGTCTATAAATTAAGTACGAACCAAATACTGAGTCGATTCAATCGGATATAA
>NC_068984.1:82224167-82226755 GCF_001194135.2 Octopus bimaculoides
CGTATATAATAACCCTCTCTCCTCCAAAAAGTTTGTGGCCTTTTCCCAAAATTAGAAAAAAAAAAAAAAAACATCATTTCTTATGCTTTTGATAAGCTGTTAACAATGCTTACTAGTAACTAATATTATTATTGTTAGCGGGTAGGTTTAACTGTAGTGGCAACATTAATACCTCAAGTAGTTTACTCCTGGCGGTATGTGTCTCATATCAAACTGTTAATATGAGCAGCGCCGGGTGTGATACTACTACTACTGTGGTTGTTATTGCTGCTGCTGCTGCCGGTATTGGACACGTCCAAATATTTATATTGTGAGATAGTTTTGAATAATGTTGCTGTACTCATAACGTATTAGTAGAAGCAACCGTAGGGGTTGTGGTGGTAGTTGTAGTGGTTGCAGCTGCTGCAAGAGGTGAGGGTAGTAGTAGCAGCAGCAATTTATGTTGTGTTGGCGCTAGTAGTTCTACTGATAGAGATGTCATTACCAAAGTTACTCATCTCTAGTGTATGTATAAAAACCGTCCTACGAATGGGAACATAAAACTCTGAGTAACAGTTTTTGTAATGGCTTTGCAGGTTTGTGTGTGTGTGTGTGTGTGAAATAGATACCGAGCTTAAATTTGCTTTATATTTTTTTCTATTTATGCTAACCTGTGTTTATATATATATATATATATATATACATTCGTAACGAGGCCTTTCCTCCTCCATATTTTGAAGAAGTCTTAGGCCAACAGGTTTTGGGGTCTGACGATACGCCACAAAGTTAAACCCTTTATGGACGGGAAACTCGGGGTAATGCCATAAACCAGCCTTCCTCGGTGAAATATATATATATATATATATATATATATATATATATATATATATATATATATACACACACACGTATGCACTCTCGTGCGCACAACACTGACGCCCTAGGTCAGCCTTGACCGTGATCAAAGGCTTTCTATCCTTGACCACCCCTTCCTCTTCCCAGTGCACTCAAAACTACATTATCCACTAAGTCTTTAAAGAATAATCAGGTGCTTTGAAGGATATTGAGCTGCTATTTCTAGTAGTTTGTGCGACCACTTAGAAGCTCCGTCGATGGCTAAAAAAAAACAAACAAACAACTGCAAGTAAATAGTCGTATCGCTTGTTTAACTCCAGATCAACGCAATCGAGCATGCCTGTGATCACGTTCGCTCTAACCATGACTATCTATTTTTAAAAATTTTGTTCGTTTATAATTCGAAGAAAATTTCATGCAACCGTGCGGAGATTTTCTCATTAGCTTCTACGAGTACATATTGTTATTATTGATGTCGTAACCACCACTTCCTAGTGGATTATCATTGCAGTGGAAATAATTAGAAGGAAAGTCGAAACACTCTCGAAGCAATTTCTTTGAGTTTAGGACATCACTTTTGCTATTGACAATCAGCAGTTATGACAAAAAGGGAAAATGATGTATTAAAACATAAGGATGTCCTGGATTTGTTCACCGATACCATCGAAGGAGCCTCTACGCAACCTGCTAACAATATTTAGTTATGGTTCTTTACGTTCTTAGTTCAAATCTCCTTGGTGTCAGTTTTGCTTTTCATTCTTCTTAGTTGATAAAATGAAGTATCAGTCCAATACTGGGATCGATAAAACGAAATATACTGTTCGACCCCCACCCCACTCAAAATATGGATTTGCAGAATCGTAAGAACGTCGGACAAAATGCTTTGCTGCATTTCTTCTGGCTCTGAGTTCAAATCCCGACCGAGTCGGCTTTGCCTTTACCCTCCACCCTGTGGAATACTAGGGTTGACAGTGTCGACTAATCACTTCCCTCAAAACTGTTGGCTTTCTGGCCAAATTAAAAGCAATTATTAATGTTGTAAGATGATGACGTAGCAGAAACTGTAGGCAGCAGCTACACTAAATGCCTTCTAATGTTTACTTCCTACTCGCTCTGTTTGTTTTGAGTTTAGAACCCGTAGCGATCGACCTCATTTTCCTTCACATCGTCAGAGATAGATAAAATAAGTAACCGGTCATTTACTTAAGGAAGACGAAGAGAGGATTTGATCCATCTGTACAACGAATGCCTTAACCCCTTCCTCCCTTGTAATTCAGTCCTGTTATTCAGTGCTTGTGTGTACCAAGGTGAGAGCTGATGTAGTAGCAGGCTCCTGTTGTTGACAACTTCGTCGTCATCGGATCGCTATTTTTTTTCCCTACTTCGTGATGCGTTGTAGATCAAACAAAAAAATTACTGGCGACCCTTCGCATGGAAAGTTCTAAAAAACAGTTTTGAAGTTGAACATTTAGAATATATATTTCTATTTATGCTATATATATATATATATATTATAGGCGCAGGAGTCGGTGTGTGGTAAATAGCTTGCTTACCAACCACATGGTTCTCGGTTCAGTCCCACTGCATGGCACCTTGGGCAAGTGTTTCCTACTATAGCTTCAGGCTGACCAAAACCTTGTGAGTGGATTTGGTGGACGGAAACTGAAAGAAGCCCGTCATATATATATATATATATATATATATATGTATGTATGTATATATATGTATGTATGTATGTATGTATGTGTCTCCCC
>NC_068984.1:82226765-82227138 GCF_001194135.2 Octopus bimaculoides
CTTGACAACCGATGTTGATGTGTTTACGTCTCCGTAACTTAGCAGTTCGGCAAAATTGACCGATAAAATAAGTACTAAGCTTACAAAGAATAAGTCCTGGGGTCGACTAAAGGCAGTGCTCCAGCATGGCCGTGGTCAAAATGACTGAAATAAGTAAAAGAATATAAATATATATATACATATATAGACAACAAACAGATGTATTAGTTTAACGTTCGGGAAGTGAAAAAGTCTTTAACGTTTCGAGCCTACGCTCTTCCACACAAAGGAACACAGAAAGAAACAGGGAGAGAAAATAAATAGAAAGTATTGTCTATCATAAATAAAGAAGTGTTGTCTATCATTCGCCATGATAGATCGCTAGCCACTACAC
>NC_068984.1:82227571-82237402 GCF_001194135.2 Octopus bimaculoides
AAACTCGGAGTTTTATGATGGCTACCGAATAATTGTCACATATTATATTTACAGATAAATTCCTCTATTTACATATTATCGAGGTCTCTTTCATTCTTTTGTTGTCTTGCCATTTCTATCTATCTATCTATCTATCTATCTATCTATCTATCTATCTATCTGTCTGTCTGTCTGTCTGTCTGTCTGTCTATATGTGTGTGTGTGGTGTATATATGGTGGAGGCGCAATGGCCCAGTGGTTAGGGAAACGTTTCGATTCCCAAACTGGACGCTGTGAGTGTTTATTGCGCGAAAGCACCTAAAGCTTCACGAGGCTACACCAGTGGGTGGTGGCGAACCCTGGTGTACTTTTTCACTACAACTTTCCCTCACTCTTTTTTCTTGTTTCTGTTGTACCTGTATTTCAAAGAGCCAGCCTTGTCACACTCTATGTCACGTTGAATGTACCCTTGTACATGCGTCTGTGCACGTTAATTTCGCGAGCAGGCTGTTCCATTGATTAGATCAACTAGAACCCTCATCATCACATCCGACCGAGTGTCACAATATATATATATATATATATATATATATATATATAGAGAGAGAGAGAGAGAGAGAGAGAGAAACAGATATATATATATAGATATGTATATATCTATATATATATATCCATCAGAGGACTGTTAACTCTTAGTATAAATTTCTTTCCTTAGAGACCTTGTATGCAATGAAGCCTTATGTATAGTATTTACGGAAACACACCTGAAACCAGATATAGCAAATGCAGAAATACACTTACCACAGTATGTTGTATTACGGACCGACAGAAAAGAAAGGAGTCATAGTGGAGTTGCTATGTACATCCCCGAAGATGTCTATGTTGTTTTATTATTCACACATACTAAAAAATTAATAACGCGCTTTTCACGCATTAATATGAATTTTCAAAAGTTGTAAATTATTTTTAAAAACCGTCGCTTCATACCTAGATACACTTTGCTGAATATGTTGTTTTAAGGTGTGGGTGCACTGGGCACTGAGGCTTCACTGGTCTACTTCTGATCTAAGTACGCTAGAGCTGACTGTCAATAAATAAATACTTTAGGGCCCAATGCATTAATTTGCTCGGGGGCCTAACATGCTACGACGGCCCTGTTTCGAAACATACAAAAGACACAAGTTAGCACTGAAGGAACAACAGCAATAAAAATGCGTTCTGGCACAGAGTTCGCCGGTTTGCAATATCCATTGTCACATTTTTAACTCTTTTAAATAGTTGTAGCATGACCGTTCGCCTTCGTTTTCAAGCATAGAACCTATATCTAGGACTAAAAAAACAATAACTTCTGGGGAGAAAATACCCTTGCATACTAAATGCACTAGAGGTTTGTATGCTTCCTTCGCTTTTTTAAGACGTTAGGGTGTGATTTGAAGAACTTGACTGCTCTTTTTAACTAATCGAGCGAGTCGTTCGTTTGTTATCGTCTCTAGATGTTACTGTTGTTTTAGCCCCAAGCAGACCTATCATTAAAGGCATGCTAACTGCAACCAGCCTGTATTTTTAAGGTTTCCTACTATTACAGTTGCCAAATGTATCCGTTTTTGCATTTGAGGGAGATTAAGTTCCTATTTCTACTAGGCCCAACGACCGCGTAGAGGTCTCCCCCATTCACTCATCGCCGTCGTCGTGGTGGTCTATAGTTGCTGCTGAAGACGCAGCGATGTTGTTCAAGGTACTCGGATTTATAATTACTTTGTTGATGTTGTCAGTCGAAAATAGTACAAACACTTACAGTACGTCTGTAACTACATACTATATTTAGGGTGCATGTCTGGGTTGGTTGGATGTATACCAGTAATATACTGTTATACATTCAAAATGTTATGAGCCTTCCTTTTAACAACGGGTCATGGTGGACCTTGATAAAAGAAAATCTTGTTATGAAGTGTTGTCTTAATATTACAAATATCAACAGTTTTTCGTGATGTCAATGTTGTCGGTTGTTGATATGAATGTCGGTTTTGTTGTAAATATTGTCAGTTTGATAAGAGATTTTAGTGTTGTTATCAGTTTCTCGTTGTTAGTTATTGTTAATATATTAACAGTTCTTGGCGGTGTTGTGACAGTGTTGATATGAACATCAGTGTTGTTGATATCATTGTTATTGTTTCTGTTTAACCCTCGGTCAGCTGTGATCGCTCAAAAACATTCTTGTCATGTCTCTCCCATCTTTTTCTTATGTGCAGAGAATCCAGGACCAGATTATGCAACATTTTGTTTGTTTTTTTTTAAGATGTTACGGTGTGTTTCAAGTGGAGTTATTTGCTACTATTTCTCGTGTGTCGAGTAGCTCCATATAGGCTCCCTTGTGTTATTGTTGATGCCATTATCAGTAACATAGGTGTTAATAGGAATGTTAATGTTGTACTGTTCAGTATCGCTCTTGTTTTGGTTGATATCAAATGTCAGTGCTTATTATTGTGTTAACATCAGTGCCAGTGTTAATAGATAACTGTGTCAGTATTATTACTGCTATCATATTTATGTTGTTTATCTCAAGGTCAGCCTTCATCGAATAAACCTATATTCAAAGATATTCCGTTTGTGACCATCCATTTTGTTTTCTGGGATAAAGCTTGTAAGACCAAATAATCTAATGTATCTTTCCTTTTTCAAGATAGGAGGATGTATTTTAAGGGAGATTTAACTACTATTTCTAGCATGTCGAGCGACTACACGGAGGCTCCCATGTTGGTTCGTTTAGATTTATATTAATACTGTTGGTGCTGATATAAACTGAAGTCAATAGATATTGATGTGGATATTTTGTGAAGATGATGTGGGTATTACTACTAGTATTGATATATGTAAATTATGTAATAGTAGGAAGGTGAGCGAAGAGATTAAATGAGCGGCGATTTAAATTACTAAGTGCTTAGGTGTTCAACACCAGGTCGACCCGAATCCAACAGACCTGTGATCAAAACACTTCAACTGTGACCACCTCATCTGTTTTCTTATCTGAAGGGAAACTGGGTCCACATTATTAAACGTGTTCGATTTACGGGTAATTTGGCTGCTATTTTTAGCAAGTCGAGCAACCACATAAAGGCTCATGTACGAATAATGTAATAGGACGTAGGAGTAGCAGGGCACGACAGAGCGCCAGGTTAAATGGTTAACAGAGTTTTGTTTCGTCCGCCTTTTAGATCTAAGTTGAAATTTCGTCCGTTTGCTTTGCCTTTTATCTCTCCGGATTCGCTAAAATATAACATCAAATGTTAATCGCATCTGGAGTCGATATATTCGATTATATTCCTACCCCTAACAAATTTGCAGCCTCACAATGAGCACTAACTGCATTTCAAATGACAGGAGTAAATGCCTAGTCGCCAGTTAGTCATGTTTGAACACGTTCTTATAAAGCCCACACTTGTGTGTCAAGGAAACTTGTTGATATCGAATTATTGGATTTGTTTGTCTTTTACAGCAAAAGCAATAATAACTCCAAACAGGTTCAGCTTATTTATACATCTAAATATATTCTCCTACATAGAAGATACAATGTTAAAACGCGCGCACACACAAGCGTATACGTATATTGGTTTCACACATACATTTGTACGTGTAAGCAGTGGCGGACTGTGTCTAAAAGTATTGGTTGCCAGGAGACTAAGGGGGTCCACCAGCAACTACAATGCTATTATTTACTTTTTTTTTCTTTTTTTTTTGTTAAAAGTATTCTTTTCAACTTTCTACAAACAGCCAGGCTGAAATAATGCATTCTTCCAGGAGTAAATAAAAAAATTCTCAAACTTGAGGGGATAGACCCCTTAGATACTAACATGGGCCTCCATATATGAATTCTAATGGCGCGGGGATCCACTTGCCATCGGGCAAGCTGGCAACCCGGCCTGTGAGTACGTGCAATTGTTATTATTCGACAGAGCCAAATCGATTCTGATGAAATCTATGAGTATTCCTTTTGTCAGAGTGTATTCTAGGTGGACATATGATCAAATCTGCCCTTCATTTTTGTGAAAAATAAACAAACAAAAATGGTTAAGTGTGATCTGAAGGAGATTTTTAATTACTCGGACGACCACCGAAAGTTACCCTCGAAAGCTGATACCTGCGATTCATTCATTCTAAATCATTATAGCACTCTGTTCTGTCCCCCCTCCCCCCTTCTCTCTCTCTATATATATATATACATGAGAGAGAGAGTGAGAAAGAGAAATAGTTTGTAAACCACTAATCTATCCGTAACAACGGACTTGCTGACATAAAATGAATCTTCCGTGTATTAGCCCAAATTGTCGCTTATGAAGGGTTATATTGCTTGAGTTTTCACTGGCTCCTCTACCTGAGTACCATTCAAATACCTAGGTTGATTTGGCTGCAGCACCACCAGCCTCCGAAAGAGAGAGAGAGAGTTTGGTATAAAGTACCAAATAATAACATAAAAACAGTTTCAATCTGCAACGTCCATAGAATACATAACACGCACGCACACACACACGCTTAACAGCGAGAATCCAAACAATAACGTATCTATTCATTTCTGATAACGTTCTGCTGATTCGAACGTGAATAATCTGATCGCTGTTATTTCACGCCATCGGAGAAAACCTCCTACCTTTAGACGTTGTATGTTCATAACATGAGATTCACTGGTGTAAAGGAATTTCGAGACACCGTGGTGTTTTGATTTGACTTTGGAGTGTATCTCCTTAGCCGAAGCTGCCGCCGGACCGATCAATTTAACAAGAGCTAAGGCTCTTTTATAGGAATCTGCTAATAAATTATTTGCTAATGCGTGCTGATGTCAGCGTGCATGTCATGAATTATTTTCTGTTTTGAAGGCACCAGAACGCATCAGCCAATAATTTGCTGATTCCTATAATAGTTCATGCTCGGTTTGGCGGGGTAGCTTCTGTTGGGAAGACACAACAATGTCGGAGCACATTTCGAATTTCTCTAACTTCGGTGAATCGTGTGTGTTATGAACACATCGTCTGAAGGTTCAGGTGTTCTCTGAAGACGAAAAACAACAACGATTAGCTATTCACGTTATTGTGCGTGTGTGTGCGTATGTATGTATGTATGTGTATATTTTTTACTTGTTTCATTAGATTGCGGCCATGTTGGGGCAGCGCCTTGGTGAATTTTAGTCGAATCAATCGACCCCAGTGCTTTTTTTAAAGCCTGGTACTTATTCTATCGGTTCTTTTGTCGAATTGCCAAGTTACGGGGGCGTAAACACACCAACATAGGTTATCAATGTATATATGCATTTATACGACGGGCTTCTTTCATTTTCCGTCTACCAAATCCACTCACAAGGATTTGGTTGGACCGAGGCTATAGTAGAAGACACTTGCCAACCGGGAACCATGTAGTTGGGAAGCAAGCTTCTTACTACACAGCCGCGCCTGAGATTTTAATAACTTTATTTAAATCAGTTAAGGGCAACCTTAGACCCGCGAGACCTCCTGAATGGCAACGCCTAGCGAAAAATTACCTTCAATTCTTTTAGTAGTGCGGCTTGTCTCATGATGAACCATGTCTCATGAAGCTCGCTTCACGAAAAAGGTCGCATATGCCTGGTGTAAATGCTGAATTTACATTTACCATCGATCATAATGGTTTTTGACTTAGGCACAAGGTCAGCAATTCTGAGGAATATGGGTATAGTTGATACTATCAGCTCTATACTGGATTGATACTTTATTTTAACGATTCTCAAAAGATGAAAGACAAAGTTGATCTTATAGGATTTGAACTCAAAATGTAACGTGTCGGAAAAACAGCACAAAAGATTTTTTTTTTTCCAAATCACTTTAAAGATTCTACGAGCTCACCATTAGTTTCCCCATTACATTGGTTCACAGAATATAGAGTCCACCTCCGTACTGTAAATTCTCAGTTCATGATCGAGAAGAAAAGTTACTTCATATAATTCTTGAATGATACTAGACGCGTTTATTTTTACACTTCTAAAATATAAAATGGATCTGAAGTGATACTTTTCTTTCTTTCTTTTTCTTTTTTCTTTTTGAGAGAGAATCGCAGAGTTGTGAAATTGAAAGGGTATTTGAAAGAAAAGAGATTTAGAGGTTGTTAATATTATCGTTGAGGTGTGGGTGTGTGTGTGATCGTACATATGCTTATATGTGTATACATGAATATATACGTGTGTGTGTACATATATGTTCATATTTGTGTGTACATACGTATATACATATATCTATGTATGTGTGTGGATGAGTGCAGAGAGAGAAACAGAGAGAGAGAGTTGCTCTGTTTATCCTTGTGTTATCGTTAGTGAGTTCTGTGACACTAGAAATTATTCCTTCTGCATTTTTGTCATATCTTTCAGAAATTCAAATACTGATGTGTGGTTCCCATTTTGAT
The DNA here is from genome assembly GCF_001194135.2 of Octopus bimaculoides. Classification (NCBI taxonomy): domain Eukaryota; kingdom Metazoa; phylum Mollusca; class Cephalopoda; order Octopoda; family Octopodidae; genus Octopus; species Octopus bimaculoides. Next base: position 82,233,971 of record NC_068984.1, read on the forward strand.
GATGACCGATTTATGGAAGATAACTTACTACCTACCTTACATGTATGTGTGTGTGTGTGTGTGTTTCTAGAGAGTGCGCTCGAACTCAGTTATGTGACGTTGATGATACTGAAGATATAAGATGTTGAATAATAGCGGGCTACAATTTATTATTCATTGATGGAAATAAATTTCTGGATACCCTCCTACTACATAAATTTTGAAGGTCTTTTTCCCCTTCATGAAAATTGTTTTTAAATTTGTCTTTTTTATCAAAACCTATCTAAATTGTTTGTCCACCAAAATTGTTTTCTCTCTCTCTCTCTCTCTCTTCTATTTTACTTCTCTCCTTTACAAGAAAAAAAAAACACTGCGCAGTCACCCACTATATCAGAAATAGTGGCTAAATTTCTCTCAGGTCACATCGTGCTATCTTAAATAAGCAAAGTACACATGACATAATACAGTGCTGTTTATCCTCTAAAAAAGATGCGATGATCAGGATTGGAAAACATTTTATCTGAGGCCTGCTTCACAGACCTGTCGTTGTTTACTCTCTCGCCAACTATTTTCATTACTTTCGTTGTCGACAAATCGTATGCGGTCATGCGTTACGATGAAGGTCTAGTGTAATTATAAATATGTAACACAAAAACCAACGTAGCTTAGGTACTTTTACCAGCAAGGCCATGAATTGGTTCGCTATATAGTTGTCAACAAACCTCCTGTTTACCTGTCTGCTTTCTTTTCACGGATTAATCCATTTATGTGTGAATAAACAAACATAACCTACTTAACTCACATTGCGCGATTCTTCCCTTTTTCTCTTTAATCCGCTATCTCCGCCATCTCACTCTAAACGTATTGACATTTATTCATATTGTATATAGCGTATGTATGCGTGTGTGTATATCTTTTATTTCTTTCAGTCATTTGACTGCGGTCATGCTGGGGCACCTCGAAGAATTTTAGTCCTACAAATCGACCCCAGGATTTATCTTTTAAAGCCTAGCACTTATTCTTTCATTGTCTTTTACCGTACCGCTAAATCATGTGGACGTAAACACACTAACACCGGTTGTTAAGCGGTGGTGGGGGACAAACATGGCCACAAACACACATACGGGCTTCTTTCAGTTTCCGCCTGCTAAATCCACTCAAGGCTTTGGTCGGCTTGATGCTATAATAGAAGACACTTGCCCAAGTTGCCACGCAGTGGAACTGAACCCGGAACCATGTGGTTGGGAAGCATGCTCCTTACCACACAGCTACAAATAAACGTCTTTTTATAGTATATGTGTGTGTGTAATAGCGAACAATGAGAATGGGTGCTCAGCATTGCATTTAGTGGATAAATATCTTTTATATATATATACTGGCGGACGTTCTGCTTTTATTTTTTTACAGAATCCCCCATTTTCGAGTACGGAGATTCTGATTCTGCAAAAAAAAAAACGGCATTTAAAAATTTTAACCACCCCCCTCCTCCACATTCTTCAATTTTCACTTTTTTCAGAATTTTGTTTTTGCGAAATACGTAGGAAAATACGGAGATTCGTGATTTTCTACGTATTTCGCAAAAAAATTAAAATTTCTGAAAAAAGTGAAAATTGAAGAATTGGGGGTGGAGGAGGTAAAATTTTTAAATGTTTTTTTTTTTTTTTTTGTACACATGTATACACACATATACATACATATTTTTTACTTTCATTGTTTTCAACTACAGGCTGTAGTCATGCTGGGGTACCACCTTTAAAGTGATTGTTTTTTTGTTTTTCACACTCACTTTTTCTCTCTCTACAACTGTTTCTCGTGAAGTAACGAGTTGGACAGAGCTGCTATTTTTTGTTTGTGTTTCATGCCGTGATGTGGGTTCACTTTGTACTTCAGATAAAAATTTGGCCAAATTTTCTTTGAACACATCAGCATGTACACCTCACAGATCTCTTTGCCTCTTGAAGTTAATCTGTTACAGTACTGGGTTGTTACTCTTGATGGAGAGGACAGAATCTTTGGTATTATGCAACGGCGTCCTGTTAGATAGTTGATATAGCTTTCAATCCCAAAGTTAGGTGCTAGACCTTCGAGTATCTTCCATATATATATATATATATATAACTACATATCTCATGCATCTTCTCTCTTGGGTGCAGAGCTTCAGTCCTTTTAGTCTCTCTCAATAGCTCATCTGTTGCACCTAGTCAGTCTTTTTTGTGTAGTGATATTAAATTGCCTCAAGTTCTGCTCTTAGTTTGATGCTTTGTGGTGACTGCCACTGGGAACAGTAATCTAGATCAGTGCTTCTCAAACTATCTGATGTGGCGTACCAGCAGTTCCCCCCCCCCCAATGTGCATGGGACTGGTAATATTTCTTAGTAATATTAATTTATACCGGAAACAATATATATAAATAAAAGTTGATATTTTTTTATCTTATATTTATATTGTAAATAAATAATACTATATTACATAAGCATCTTATAAGTACTCTTTCACAAATACTATTCAGACACAGACAGTGTATTGTTAGCCAGCTGGAGGAGATGTCTTCCTAGGGCTATAAACAACAGTAGCATTGTCCCCTATGAGCCTGCGTCATTTAGGTGGCAAATATGCTTCACAATTCCATGCTGCTACTGTTTACTTCTCGCTCAGAGATTTATTATTGCTTGTTTCTCCTTTTTCGAGATCAGTGACAGTTTGTCACTGGAAAAGGCATATAGTACTTTGCGTTTGGAATGAGTTGTCATCGCTAGCTGGTGATTGTCACTCATGGGTGTTGGTATTGATTTCTTCGATGCGAGTTTGAATCGTTACACACTGATAGTGTGTTTGTTGTAGGTCTCCCCGCGTGGGTAAACCAAGATTCATTGAATTGTTTAAATTGTTGAATTTTAGTTACTGTTTTGTTTGCACCTGTGTATTCCCCGTCTACAGGAGAAGTGGAGAGGGGAGAGATGGAGAATAGACAAAGTTATGCAGCAGCAACGACCCAAGGAATAAATGCCAACACTCTGGAAGTACAGGAAATAGAAATTGACACAAGAAAGGGGAAGGAAGGAAGCAAATTTGTAAAAAAGAAGGGAGCCAGTCTAAAGCTAACTCCCTCAGAACTGATGAACTGCATTGCAAAGAGGACGGTAGTATACAGAAGGTTGTCTACATCAGGGGTTTTCAAACTTTTTGACTTGCAGACCCCTTTATATTTCAGGCTTTACCTTAGGGACCCCCTTATAAACGCTTATGAAATTTATACATAAATATTTGCTTAAAATAACATATATAAAATCAAATTGCCCATAAAAAGTATTTGCTGTCCATGGACCCCCTGTCTTGTCTTTGCGGACCACAGTTTGAAAACCCCTGGTCTACATCCTCGAACAAGATAGAGTTCGCCCCAACAGAAGAAATAGAGGAATGCCTCGAAAAGGTTAAAAAATTGACCACATTCTA
>NC_068984.1:82237566-82240966 GCF_001194135.2 Octopus bimaculoides
ATAACACATGATATGAAGGATGGAGCGGAGATCCTCAAGATAACAAGGACCCAAAAAGTCAATTGGTGGGGGATATGGCCTCGAAGTGACCATGCAGTTGTCTTTGGAGGACTTTGGAGATTCGAGAAATTGCGAGAGATGTTCGGAAGTTACATGGACCTGCTGAGGGTTGAAGTCGAGTTTGACGAGCTCCCAACAGTCGTGGAATTAGAATATTTGAAACCCTTTATGAACATTTAAAAGCAAGTGAGTAAAATTTGTTTCTTAAAAAAGAAAAAAAAAAAGGAAAATAGACTGTTGAAGGGTTTAAAGGAAAAAGAAAGGGAATGATCCAAAGAAGAAAGAAGGAAAGGACTGTAGGAATGTTTCGTTGTAAAAGGGAAATCACGGTTTCGTCTCGGAGCGGGATCATCAAAGTTGTCTCATATTCATTGTAATTTAATTCATTTTAAATTCATTCTTTCATGTGTTTTTTATTCCTGCATGTCTGTGTATGTCCCGTCTGTGTTCAGGCCTTGTGCCTATAATAAAGAAACAAGCTGGTGATTGTCACTCATGGGTGTTGGTATTGATTTCTTCGATGTGAGTTTGAATCGTTGCACACTGATATTGTATGTTTGTTGTAGGTCTCCCCACGCGGGTGAACCAAGATTCGTTGAGTTGTTTAAATTGTTGAATTTTAGTCACTGTTTTGTTTGCACCTGTGTATTCCCCGTCTACGGGAGAAGTGGAGAGGAGAGGAGAGATGGAGAATGGACAAAGTTGCGCAGTGGCGGCGATCCAAGGAATAGATGCTGGCACCCTGGAAGTACAGGAAGTGGAAATTGACACAAGAAGGTGGAGGGAGGGAGGCAAATTCATAAAAAAGAAGGGAGCCAGTCTAAAGCTGACTCCCCAGAAGAACTGATGAACAGCATAGCGAGGAGGACGGTAGTATACAGAACGTTGTCTGCGTCCTCGAACAAGATAGAGTTCGCCCCAGCAGAGGAAATGGAGGAGTGCCTCGAAAAAGTTGAAAAATTGACCACATTCTGTACACATGAAGGAGGGTATGGCACAATAGAAGTGAGGTTTGGCAATGAAGAAGATGCCATAAACCACTCAACGGAGAATGAAAATGAAGAGGAGAAGAAAAGTGAAGGAAACAATACCAAAGAAGTAGTCCCAATAAAAGAGACAGACAGAACGGAGGAATCCTTCACATTAGTAAACATGAGGAAGAAAAAGGAACGGGTTAACTCTCCTCCAGACAGTCAAAACAGGCTAAAAGAGATTGTGACGGAAGAAAAGAGAAATAGGTGTGAAGCACCAACAGAAGTAGTAGTGAAAGAATGCACACAGAAAAAAACAACATTACAACAGGTAGAAAGAGGAAGCGTTTATAATATTGGTTATGATGTTTCTGCACACCCGGACAGATCAGAACGGGAGCCGAAGCAAGCAGAAGTGAAAAGGAAGAGATATAAGTGGCATTTGGTCACGTATACCAAAAGTACAGAAATAGAGAAAAAGATTGTAAAATATAAATCGGTAATAAGAGTAAAGCTACTGCCAGGAAAAAACCCAGAAAACACTAAAAGAATAGTCAAAGACAGAGATAGATTTGAGAAATTGAGAGAGATGTTTGGAAGTTGCATGGACCCACTAGGGGTTGCAGTCGAGTTCGATGAGCTCCCACTGGTCGTGGAATAAGAAGATTTGAGACCCTTTATGAACATTTAAAAGCAAGTAAGTAAAATTTGTGTTTCATAAAAAAAAAAAAGGAAAATAGACTATTGAAAAGTTTAAAGAAAAAAGAAAAAGAACGATCCAAAAAAAAAAAGCCTAAGAAAAAGAATGAGCTAAAAAAGAAAAAAAACAGAAAAGACTAAGAACGTTTAATTGTAAAAAAGAAATCATAGTTTCATCTCAGAGTGGGACCGAGAAAACTGTTTCATATTCATTGTAATTTAATTCATTGTAATTCATTCTTTCATATGTTTTTGTTCCCGCATGTCTGTGTATGTCCCCTCTGTGTACCTATAATAAAGAGAAAAGCTGGTGATAATCACACACTGATGTTGGGTTACTACCCAGAAACCCAGGTCTGTGTGTATTGCATAAGGCTAGAAATGGGAACGATGATTTCCCTTCAGTAGTGGCTAATGGAGCCACCTCTATGAAAACACAAATAGTGAGCGGTGTTCCACAGGGCACTGTCTTGGGACCATTGTTATTTATAGTCACCCACTCAGATATGCCCTCAAGTGCCCAGATAGCCACCCTTGCAAGCTACGCAGACAATACAAAAGTCTCGCAGAAAATACAGAACTCCAGTGATGTTGCATATCTGCAGCAGGAGTTGGACTCAATTTACAGATAGGCTGAGGATAATAATATGCAGTTTAATGCTGAAAAATTCCAAGCCCTGCGCTACCAACATCCAAAACTGAATATGAAACTTACAGAGTACACTGGTTCGCAGGGAATTTCAATCCCAGAGCCTAAATCAGTGAGAGACCAGGGTATCGACATGAGTGATGATAACTCTTTCCATTGCATATTACCAGGATGGCGACAAAGTGCAGACGACTGGCTGGATGGATCCTGAGAACATTCAGAACCAGAGATAAGGAAACCATGATGATCCTTTGGAGGACATTTGTCCTTAGGCGCCTGGATTACTGCTCACAGCTATGGTCACCCACCAATGTGAAATTAACAGCGGACCTTGAAGCAATCCAGAGAAGATTTACAAAGAAGATTGTCTCTTTGCAACTGCTCAGCTACTGGGAAAGGCTGAAACAGCTAAGACTCTACTCCCTGGAAAGAAGGCGGGAGAGGTATGCAGTAATATACATCTGGAAGATCTTGGAAGGAATTGTGCCAAATTTTGGCATTGAAAGCTACACCAATGCCAGAACGGGACGACACTGCATAGTGCCAAAGATTCCAGCAATACCATCGCACTTCAGGACCAGTTACTGCAACAGTTTGGGTTTTAGGGGCCCACAGCTTTTTAATATTCTCCCAAAGAGCCTGAGAAACCTGCGCAAAGTTGATGTAGGGGTTTTTAAATCAGAGCTGGACCTTTTCCTGTTGAGAGTCCCAGATGAACTTCCCTCACGGCAAGAGGTGCAGATGAGGGTAGCTACATCAAACTCCATTCTTCACCAAGTGCCACATGTTGGAGGATACGCTCAGTAATAACAGTGTAGCAAAACGGTGGTACATCAGCATGGCCACAGCTCTGAGCTGAAACTATAAAAAAATGAAAATAAAATAATATATATATATATATATATATTGTGTAGATACATATAGATATATATATATATTGTGTAGATACATATAGATATATATATATATTGTGTAGATACATATAGATATATATATATTGTGTATATACATATAGATATAT
>NC_068984.1:82241509-82245282 GCF_001194135.2 Octopus bimaculoides
TATATATATATATATATATATATATATGTACAGACACACACACACATCACTGAACTGAGAGCGTCAGGTAAAAGTACCTTTCAGTATTTAACTGTATATGTTCAAATTGCGTTTAGTTCAACTTTGACGTTCATACATCTGATAGAATAAGTACCAGTTGAGCAGTGTGATGAATATAATCGATATATAAATATATATAGAAACTGAAGTGTATTCTCGATCCTCTGAATTCTTTTAATTCGTGCTGTTTTCATGCGTTGTGTGGGTGGTTGGCTACTAAAACATACTGAATGCGTGTTATTGCACAACTTGTTTATTGTAATCACATACATAACATGTCCACTCGTTTATGGGAACGTATTTATCTAAGCAGGTGTGTTAAGAATGATCTGTATCCAAATTAGAGAGAAAGAGAGGGAGGGAGAGAGAGAGAGAGAAGTTTGTCTTTTTATTTAACAAAAGAAAACGAAGCAAAAAAAAAAAAAATCACCTGCTTCATCCGTAAGAAATTCCCTGAATGGACTGTAGCGAACTACATATTTATTATAGTAGGAAGCATTTTCACAGATTTAATTGTCGTTATCGGGGATGGTTGACACGAAAAAAAAAAAGGCCGATGTTCTGTTGTTACTTTTACATTTAGAACTACCACCTCCACTGGTAGCCTATTAGTGTTACTGGAGTAAAAACAGCAGCGTGTCTTTGTTGATGTTATTAACGAGTTCACATAGAAACATCCGTGTCTTCAGCACACTTGTTTCGTAAGTGGTGTCGTGTACAAGTGCTGTAGGAGCTTTATACATTTCAATATTACAAGCATGGAAAGCTAGCGACCGACTGTATCGTTATATCTGTATCGTCCTCTGTTTTCTGCAACGAAAACACTATTTTTCTCATTTTGGCTTATAGGATTTACAAATGGTGTTTAATACTGCGATCTCTGTTGTCAGGTGTGGATATCTTTTGATTGTTTTTACTTAAAAAAAAATATATCGTTATGTTAAAATTAATGACAAATTGTTAGCGTTGAGGAGTAAAAAAAATAATAATTGAATTTGCATGAAGTATTAATTATTTTAAATATTTACAAACACAAACATCAACACTCATATATAATTATTTCATTATAAATTCTCAAACTTAGACAACTTAAAGAAATCTATTTTGTTCTATTATTTCTAGCAGACGAAAGGAAATTATAATTGCGCAATACATTTGTTTACATACACAACGACTCGATTCTTTAAAGTTAAAGATAAGGAACATAGACAGTCGTTTCCATTAATTTCGAACGTTTCAACGGAATGTATTTTCATAAATAAGGCAATAATTTCTCATATTCTTTACATGAAATATTATACATAAAATACTGTACACCAAGCATCACATATGTCTTTACGTAAATGCGGACGTATGTGTGTGAGTGTAATGTATATGTATAAATGTATGAAATACACACACACACATTGATAATTTCTTCGGTTCTGATTGTTTAAAACGCATCATAGATTACGAATCTGAGAGAGGAAAATGTGGGGGAGCTTTTTTTTTTTTTTTTTTTTTATTCCACTCCTGTTTCCGTAATCTTGAGCTTTGACATTTTTTCGGGAATTTTTTTTGTTATTTATTGTAAGCATAATTGAATCTTTTTAAAATCCTTCCTACTTTCAGAATTTTTTCAAATTTGCTGAACAGTTTTGCATGTTGACGAAAATCACGTTCATTTTTCTGAAGAGATTAATAATAATAATAATCCTTTCTACTATTCTATAAATATGTTTACAAGCCTTTAAAGCTTGACAGTTTAACTAATTGGAATCCCTTTGCAATCAAAAGTCCATCAAAAGGAAGGATTTTAAAAAGATACACATAATTTTGTAAAAAGACATGTCAAATGTTTTAAAAGATACAATGTAAAGAACTTTTTAAAAATCCAAACTGAAAACTGAAGAGAGGGTTCCGCTATCCAAAAAAAGAAAAAAAAAGGAAAATATGCAAAGAGAGACAAAAAGTTTGCAGGTTCACAATCTACGATGCTTACATCATACCGGTGTGCAAAAATACCTTTTTTGGTGCATTAGATAATTACCAACCTTATACTTACTATATATTGTATATAAGCATTTTATAGCATGTGTGTGTGTATATATATATATATAAATATATATATATATATAATGATAATAACGGTTTGAAGTTTTGGCACAAGGCTCACAATTTGGGGGAAGGTGCTAAATTGATTACATCGACCCTAGTGTTCAACTGGTACTTAATTTATCTCAACTCCAAAAGGATGAAAGCAAGGTCAACCCCGGCAGTATTTGAACTCAGAATGTAAGGACAGTTGAAATGTTGTTATGCATTTCATCTGGCGTGCTAAAGATTCTGCTAGCTCACTGCCTTTTAATAGTAATAGTAATAATTTTGATGAGAAAAAGAGAAATTCAAATCAATATTTTGATCATTTCAATAAATCATTGCTGTTTATTCCATACAGCATATAATGTTATGTAATACATACGTTTCTTTGGTTTTCAGAATACTATGTTTGTCAGGTTTCTATATAAAGTGCTGATGAGATGATTATAATTATCTCTACAATTTTTACCCCCCCCCCCCACACACACACACGTTCTCTTCTATTTTTAATTATTTGAACTTTTCCTGTAAGGAAGGATCTTGTTTCTAACGAAGACACAAAGCTCCATTGTTGGGATGTAGATAACAAAAACATGTTGAACTTGAGAAAAGTGTTGCATATTTTTACTGTTCCACTTATAGACTGTATATTTGATATGTGTTAACAAACTGATATCTTTTTTATGAAAACCCTAGCTTTTCCAGATAGTCACTTAGTCATTTACTAACAAACCTAAATGCACCAATTATCATTATTGGTATTATGTGAATTCATAAAATGGGTATAGAAGTTGTAAGTTTCGGAGCAGTATTCTGTAGTTATTATCTTTCCCTTCAATTTTCAAGGAGATATCACATCAGCAGGGCAGCTCTGTGATGGTACATACTTTTTCTTGTCTGGCCCAAACAACTCTATCTGGCATGTCATGCTTGCACTTGGTAGAAGTTTTGATGGGAATGTTCCATCAATATATTTATGTTTGTATTCAATAACAGGAACATTCTCTACATTTATCCCAAGACAAGCTTTTTTGTTGGGGTAGATAATGTATATTGTTTTAAGAGGTAATACCTTGATGACATATTTTGGGCAACTTCTATTCACATGCAGGTCTTTTTCAGAAATGTTACATCACTGACATTTTCAGTTGCATCTTAAGCCCCAAAGGTTTCACTGTCTCTTTTTTTAAATCAGTATCTTATAGCATTCATCTGCTCTTGGATTCAAGCACAAAAACCTTCAAAATGTGGTGTGATGAAGTAATCATGGGTCCAAGAAAGCCTTCATTTTATTCCAATATTAATGTTCTTTTCAACACTGAGTCATCAACTCAGAATGAGCCACCAAATTCTCTACTTTCTCACCACATACATCTCTTACTCCCCTCACCCACTATACTAGCCCCTCTCTTCCCCATCTATTCCTGCAGCTTATTTAACATCACGGTATCTCCCATTCATCCTTCTCCTGTCTACTGCATCATAATTACTATTCTGCTGATCTGCACTGTCAGTCATCTACTCACCCTTCACTCCTGGTCTTTTATTCCCACACATTCCTACCCATCTCCCATTCAGTAAACAATATATATATATATATACCGGCCATGACGAAGGGAAATAGCCCTGAAACT
>NC_068984.1:82245382-82246644 GCF_001194135.2 Octopus bimaculoides
TTTTGTGTCCCGTTTCGATTGGAGCCTCCAGCTGTATGAAGATTTCACCCTCTCCTGTCAGAAAATGGCTTCAGGAGTTGTGTAGAAAGAATTTGTACGTAGTCTGTTTGTGAGAGCTATTCTATTAGACATCTGCCTAATCATTAAAAGATTTATTTAATTATGAACATAGAAAGAAATTATACATTAATCGCAATTTTTGTAAGCAGTTTTATCCGTAAAAATTTTATTTGCAGAGAGCAGAAATTGAAAGATATATGAAACGGATGTGCGTGTGTGTGTATGTGTATGTGAGAGAGAAAGAGGGTAAGAAAGAGTGATAGAGTGAGTGAGTGAAGTTGTGTGTCATTAACTTACGTTGGCTGGCACGGCAAGTATGAAGCTTTTGATTTAGCAGGAGTTGATTTGTGTTTTATCTCTCGGTCAATGGTCGGACAAGTGAAAAGGAAAGGCAATTTTTTGAAGTGGCTGGCGAATGAAGAGACATGGACAGTTTTATGACTGAACTTTTTAAGTTGTGGTGAGAGGGGAGAGTTGATGTGCATGCATATGTCTGTGTGTGTGTGAGTGTGTATGTTTGATGGGGTGCGCGCCACAGGGAGAGTAATGTTGATGGTGTATATATATATGAGAGAGAGAGAGAAATAAATGAAATTTATCATTCCGTTTATTTATTTATTATATGTATATATGTATGAATGGCTTCAGTGACACACGCAGACACGCACACACACCGGTTGTTTTAATCGATTTTCTCTGTAAGTATAGGGGCTAGGAAAAAATAGAAAGTGCATTCCAATCTATGCACCCGTCTCCACATGTGTGCCATTTTTCATGTGAATCCATCAAGCTGTTTGGTCGTGAGCCTCAAGACAAGAAAGAATACAACTGTCAGCAAACTTCAATTATATTATAGATATATGTATATATATATGTTGTTTTCACTGTCGAATTTTTCCTGTCTTGGTTTACGTTTGCCACCTTGGAATCCTCTGTTTAGTGGGTCGATCCACTACTCAGGAAGAGACTATTCTAGAGTACGTTCTGCCTTATCTTCGAAACGTCTAGTTAGAATAGAGGCAGCTGATGAATAATTCCAAGTGGCTTTCTGTTTTCCTATGTGTTCGTTCCGTTGTCTGTAGTTCATGGTTCTAACGTCCTGTACCCTGATATGCATCTATATACACATGTAGATGTAAGTATATACATATATGTGTGTATACATGCATATATATTCTTTGTATTATATATATATATATATA
>NC_068984.1:82247256-82247601 GCF_001194135.2 Octopus bimaculoides
ATATGTATATGACCATCCCCAAGTACAACAACATTATATATATATATATATATACTCTTTTACTTGTTTCACTCATTTGACTGTGGCCATGTTGGAGCACCACCTTTTAATCGAGCAAATCAACCCCAGGACTTATTCTTTGTAAGCCTAGTACTTATTCTATCGGTATCTTTTTGCTGAACTGCTAAGTTACAGGGACGTGAACACACCAACAACGGTTGTCAAGCGATGTTGTGGGGACAAACACAGACATACAAACATATACACATGCATACATATATATATGTATATACACATATATGACGGGCTTCTTTCAATTTCCGTCTACCAAATCCACTCATAAGG
>NC_068984.1:82247611-82265250 GCF_001194135.2 Octopus bimaculoides
ATATATATATATACATACTATAGATAAATAATATATAAACATATAATATGCATATATAACATATATATATGTAATATATGTATTATATATATATATAGGTGGCATGTATGTTCACTCTGAATGCTACTTCCAAAATCTGCATATATACAGATAGTATTGAGTTTACGTATGTACTATTGTGAGTACACAAGTGCACACATACACATGTATAAAAAATTAGTCTTTTTTTTTTTAGAGTTATCTACCTTGGTTACTAATTCCCACCCACTTTCAAATGTATATAGTAGAATTCAATTTTCATTCGTTATGAAATTTAAACAAAAGGGTGTAAGCTAGTTATTAATTAATATACCTGTGTGATGTGTATTATATATACTTCCATTTATATATTTGTATATAAATGCATCTATATATAATACACACTACAACTGCCTGTCCATCTTTTATTATTCTTTCATTAATTCAATCGCTACATTTCCTATAGCCAGTTCTTGCTTGCATGGATTCTATGTCTGTTCATTTGACGTTGGATTTTTGGTATTTGATCCAGTCTGATGCCTAATCTTCCTGTATCTATTATATGCCATTTGAGGCACTCTTACCATTACATGTGTGTGTGAACAGAAACACACACATACACATTTAAGAACATTCAGGTAAGAGTTTTTGTCAGAGCATCCTGTTTTCTTTCTCCCTTACTGTTTCTTATTACTATCTCAATTTAATGTATATATGTCTAATGTGGAGGGAACAGCATTCATAGCCTTCTTAGGCCTCCAAGATTGGAAGTTCCAATACATTTAGATGAGGTTACTGTTTAGTGGCAACATATGGAGGTAAAATCTAAACAGATAAAAACTTCAGATTCAGGCAATTCTGAAGGGTAGCAATCATGATACTGTTTTGTATCAGTATCTTTTATGTTGGGGCTGAGGCGTGTTGGAGAAGTATAGGAGAAAGATATAGGCAATGTCTAATTGCAGCATGGTATATTGAGAGCTAGAAAGATCAAAGGAGAAAAGCCATTGTAATGTTAGAGAAAGAGACATTAGAAGAGTATAGTGTATAAGTGGGTTGGAAGATGGTAACTAAATTTTCAATGCTTCTGTGAATGTAATGCAGAATGGGGTGGGGAGAAGAAGGAGAGAGTAAGGGAGTTGTTTATTGGTTGAGAATAATATTTTTGAATATGAAGAAGAAATCCAACTGTTGTACTAACATTTTTAGTTATGTGAAAAATGAAGGTGTCTCAAGAATTTGTTTGAAGATTGTTAGGCATGTTAATATTAGCAGATATGTATCTTTTGGGGTACACACATACTGCTACATGAATGTGTGTGTGTGTGTGTGTGTGTACAATATATATATGTATGGTTGTAAAAGAAAAACTTGAAGTACCAATCAAATCTATATTATCAATATGTGTGTATATTTATAAAGCAATCTGGGTGACCATGTTGTATGAGCTACTTTAGGTTTTGTACTCAGCTTATTGAAAACCCTATTTATTTCTATACATTCATAAGAATTATGAAAAAATATTTTCAAAAACATCTCTCTTAATTTTTTTCAAACTATTTTCATGGTTCCTTGTAACATTTGTAGATATTGACCTGAATAGGCAATGATTTTCTGTCTTACCTACAGCTATCAGTACCATACTGCTATTAGTGGTTTTAGACCTCCATGCTAAGGTCTGAAGATTCATGTTTATTTTTTCTTTTGGTGGTGAGAGGACTTACAGGCAGTGGTTTCCTGTTGGATTTTGCTGAGTTTTATAATTTACTCTGCTAGTCTCCTAGTTTACATTTAGGCAGATCCTCTGGTTCACATAACCTCAGGGCACATCCACTCACCAATGCACCAATGTGACACATGTCTAGAAACCAGCCCTTTTCCAAGTCCTGATATCTTAGCTATAGGATCATCTTCGATTTAACCCATAACTGGGTCCCTCGACAGGTGCTACCATCAGCTGGCCACAACAGACCTGGCAGTATGGGGCTAACTCCATACTTACCACAACTGATAAACTTTTGTACCGGAGCATCATCACTGGATACAGCTTAATGAAAATTTGGTTTCTCTTAGCCTAAAATAGTTAAATTTTTCACCTTTTACTGAAGATTTCCATGAAGTGAAATATTTTAAAGAGTCAATAAAACTTTGAAATAAAAAGGGTAGTGATTGTGAAATCTAAAACAGCCCTACCATACGTTCAATTGTATTGCCTTATAATTACAAATACATTACTCTGCAGCTCTGTATTGAGTCTTACATATTTGTTGATATATTTTTCTATTATTTTCAAGTATTGTACTACACACACACACACACACACACACACATGCAGTGAACAAATGAAAGTAGCATACAACATATGTGGTTAGAGTTATAAGCATTTTTTAACAATTTGACTCCATTCTACCTCATAGTTTCATAGGTACAGATGTACATTTACATTTTCAGATGTATAGTGTCAGAGTTAGGAGAAATGCAAGTGGTTTCTAGATGAGAATATTTGGGGGCCTCCATTAGTCATTTCACATGAATAGTTTGATAGATAGCAATAGGAGATAACTTTATATATGCTTCCATGTGACTAGCGCAGCAGCTTAGTGGTATCAGATAGTCAGTGACATGTAAGGTTTGGCCTTTGGTTTTAAATTCATTAACAGTTCATTGACAGGGCATATATTTGATGACAACTATAAGGTCAGTTTTCTTGTTTCTAGATATTGTACATTGTTGTAGTATACATAGTTTTTCTTAGAGGCAGAACTGGTAATTATGAACACCAAGTGAGTAGTCCTACCAAGGATGTTCCACATGATTTGAGGAAGTTGTTTCCTGTCTCTGAGTCTCTAAACTTTAAAATGATGTGAGTGCCTGCTGTTGAATGCAGTTCTGTTTTCTTGATTAACAATGCAGTGAAATTCTTTTCTTTCCAACTATATAATTCTTTCTTATTGATCATTGACTTACAATTGTTAGTTTCTTTCTAATGGGTCTAAGGTAACATTCAACCACTATTGATTCAAAAGTTGACTGAATGCTCCTACTTGCAAAAATTAGCCTAGAGGCGAAAAAAGAGAGGTTATTATTTTTCTTTGTACATTCCTCAAGTTTTCCTGTTCTGTTTATTGAATGTTGCATTTTCTTAGTTTTCCTACACCCTGTATAATGTAACTTCCAGGCATTCTCTATTAATCTTTTGGTCTGTCATTAACAGAAATTCAGCTATTATTTCCTGATATGTTTTGTGTTAAAACTCTTAGCTCCATTCTAATTATTCTGTTGTAATGAATTCTGGAAATTCCTAATATTCACTGTAAATTACAGAGCTGAACTCCTGTTTTTCCAACTATCATGATGTTATCTTTATAAGTTTGACAAAACAGCGACAGTTCTTGAATTCTGTAATTTATAAGTGACTTTATTTCAGTTCCATTTACAGTTTTAATGACACTTGAGTCTACATACATTTATGTACATTCTGCTTATCTAAATAGTTAAGTCAATGTTTTATCTTATACAGGATAAGGTGAATCCTATCATATTTAAGGTGAAAACTAAGTAAATTGAATCTTGCTTTTTAAGCATCTTTAATCCATAATAGCTGACTATTATGCATAATGTCTAACTATAATCCTTCTGTATAACAAGTACTATTGGGTAGAGGAAAACACCCAGAAAACCAATTATATATATCTTCCACATTACTTGCATGACAAATACTCTTGTGAAAATTATTAATTTTCCCTTTTTGAAAAGTCAATGTGCTTAGTCTTCAAGTGATAGGTAGCTCTGATCATGGAAGTAGCTACTGACTCTGTTCAGGTTATCTATATTAAAGACAAATTGTTAGGTGTCACATAAGTAAGGCCTCATTCAAATACTAATATAATGTTAAATGCCTTAATGATATTTAATTATCCATTATTTTTATTGTAATTATTTTCATTTTGTGTTTTTCTTCCATAATGTAATAGCAGTTAAAAATTTGCTCTCATACATCTCATAATGAATTACAGTCTTGTTTCTTTCTAAAAGATATCGTGCAAGGTAAAAAGCAGCATATTTCAGTTTTCATTGTTTGAAGAATAGTGATTTATTACCTTTACACATTTATAAAGATTAAGATATATGGTATTTGTGGATGATGGCTTTCATTGATATGACAAAACCATTTTTATGATATTGAAAGTTTTGTTACCTTTAAATGAATGGGATTTATTCATCAATTTCTAAGTACTATATTTTGTTAAATATTGAAATAAGCTATTAGCTGACAGTGTTAAAATGTCATTGTTCCATTTAAGTTACAAATAATCATCAGCAAACTAATGTATTGCATAAAAAATACAGTAGAATTGTGAAGGCAGTTATTTAAGCTACACAGCATGTTATTGATCCTGATTTTCATGACTGTTTTTCTTTTTTGTTAATGTAACTCAACTCAAACTATATGGTTTTGAGAAAACTTCATTATTGTTATCACTTCTTATTTCCAATTATTTCCAAAAACCCTTTTGCTGTGTAAACCATCAGCTTGAGCAGCTGCATGGGGTCTTAAATTGTTGTAAAGTAATAACTATATAGGTCTCGTTTTACAAGCAGCTCTTTCTATCTATTCTCTGAAATGTTGTCAAGAATGTAATGTAAATCTGTTGAGAGTTACAGTATTTAGATATTAACTTAAATATCAGATCCCAAATGGGATAATGTTAGTAACTTTCACCTCTCATAAGTAATCTTTATGTTCTTATCAAAGTATCCTCTTTTCATGTGTGTGTGTGATAGCAGATGTCCACTTGTGACTGAAGAAGGCCATCAGTGAACATTGCCCATTCAAAATGTCAGCAATGCCCATCCATGAAATTATTACAGTTGATTGGGTCCCTGCTCACCATGGCACCCTTCTACTTGACCAGGCATTAGAAAGTCACCTTGTTGGCAATTGTGCAGCCTGAATTTTTAGGTCCAACAAAGCTTGAACAGCACTTCACAGATCCTCTCCATCCTATTGACTTGATCCAGAAACAAGCCAGGGCAAGATATCCAGTGCCAATATGTGTTACTGGCTCAAGAATGTCAAATTGCCATGATCTCAAGCACAAACAAAAGCTCCCTAAAATGTTCTTTTTTTTATTATTATTTTGATTACTAGTGTGCATACTGCTCTAGCACATTAGTCATGAAGCTTACTTTCTCTGATAGCAATCCTGTAATTCCACTATACCTGTTTTGCACCCATTTTTTTTTTTACAGTGTATGGAGTTTATACCTATTCCTTTTCTGTATATTAAGCAAAACTATCTCCATGAAGATACCAAGACACTATCTTCTCTCCTGCTTGCTAAAACCTTAGTCTTTACTCAGTTTATCTTGAGGGATCTCACTTCTAGGTTTAACTTCCATGTCTGGAATTGTCTTCTCTAATATAGAGCAAAGGAGTTCTCATAGACAGCCAATCTTAAACTCCTCTGTGATGGCCTGTAGGGCTGTTGAATTGTAGAAGACTGAAGACTGAACTACCCTCATGATAAATTCATCACTGAAATTGTTGACTCTCACTTCCCTTACTGCATCTTTGTACATAGCATGTACAGCATCACAAGCCATTCATCTTACTCCTAGTTTTCTAAGTGACCACCAAATTACTAAATTTGTGATACCTTGTCAAATGCCTTTTCCTAGTCAATAAATGTCAGCAATAGTGGTTTACTCTTATCATAATATTTCTCCAGCATTTATTTAATATTGATTAATAAAGCTTAATCTGAAGTAAGACTAGGAATATCAGTAAATGACTAAAAATACTCTGGTACAAGGTTTTAATTTAAAATGTTGGCATTCACCACTAAAATCGGTTTTAGAAATTCAATAACAATAAACCTAATTTATTGCCAACTGTAACAGGAAATGTAATGACATCATTTCCAAATATATTCTTTTAGTTTATTCCTTTCAATGTGTACAATCTTTGTTGAAGCAAGTTCATGTTTATGGAGTTTATTACAGTTTTGAATTTCATGATGGACTAAATCTTTTAGAGAACAACATATCCTTATTTGAATAGCTGTTATTATTATATGTAGGTATCATTGATCCAGGTGTGTTTCTTGTTAAACTTGGTTTGTGACCTAATCTTAATTCCTAATTCACATCTTATTCATGCTTTTAATAAAGGTACAAATGTTCCAACATCCTTAGTGGACTCCTGTTATCTTTATCTCATCTTGCAATGAACCAATGAGAATGCTTCTACACTATCAGTCAACTTGCTAGAAATAGCTGCCAAATGTTTCTCAAATTACACCCAACTGTCCTTTTAGAAAAGAAAAAGGGAAGGACAAATTGGATGATTTAATCTGAAATAAACTATGTCTAAAAAAAAAAGGAATGGTCACAACTAGAATGCCTTTGATCATAAGTGCTCAGTTAAAGCTTACCTGAGGCTTATCATTGGCACAATTAACTTGTAGAAAAGTACTACTACTATAAACTTATATAGGAGAGGAAAAAAATTCTATAATTTCTTGTTAGTAATTTTATAAATAAAACATCTACTGACAGTAGATTCTCTCAACTCATCAGATCAGGTTATGCTTTCCTTTATGCTTTCACTAACCCAAGTGTTGTTGCTATTCTTCTTGTCTTACATGTAGTTTAATGTGTCTGTCAGAATCCAATAGGATTTCTTTAAAATTAAAAAAAGCTTATTGTCAACAGCAGTGCTTATTTAAGCACATATTTTATTTTTTTATTTCTATTTGACTGAAGCTTCTTTTGTTGATGATTTAAGGACCAAAGATAAACTTGGTCAGGATGAGATTTGAAGTTTAAATTGAAATTATTAAAAGTATAAATTGTTTGATTGATAATTTACTATTGTTGTATAACCCAAATCTCTGATCAAGCAGGCCTATGCCAAAGGCATTTCAGATCTGATCTTTTCATCTTTTTAGTGGTATGTGTCCTTATTTAAGATAAAAGGGTGTGATTTCAAAGAAATTTGGCTGCTATTTTTGGCTGTTCAAGCCACCTTGTAGACTGGTGGTTCTCAACCTTTTGTAGCTAAACACCTCTTTCAATAAATGTCATTTTACAAATTACCCTTCCAGTGTTTTAAAAAAAATCTATAAATGATTTTTATAATACAGAAGCTAATTTCACACCCTGGAGCCTCCTTGACATTTACTGCTTCCATGAAAGAGGTACAACTTCCCAGTTTAATAATGGTTGAAACAGAGGCTCCATTGTTGGCTCATTTTTAGTAAGTTGTGATGTATGGATAGCATGTTTCTACTGTACAGTTTTACTATTCCTCTAATACCCCTTGTCCAGTATAATGTTATTCTCACTTTCAGTCCATGAAACTTTTTACTTAAGAAGTATTGTTCTATACCAACTTTAGTGGCCTAACAATCTATATAATAATTTAACAAAGGTAATTTAAACTTTTGGAATGGGATAATTTTGATGTTCGTTGGTTCCTCTTTAAATATAAAAATGCAATTTCAGTATGTATTTGTGTTCCTTTGTACAAGGTGTATTCCAGAAGTTTTCAGACTTTTTCAGGAGAGACATTTATAAATTTCAAAACAGTACAAAGCACTAATCTCCTTTGAAGTAGAATCCTCTGATTTCAATGCACTTGTAGTATTCTAGCCATTTCATGAAGGTCTCCATGAAAGTCCTCCAAAGTGAAGGTGTCCAGGACCCTTGTCACTGCCTCCTCCTTCTTCAAAATGACTTCCTCTGAGGTTCTCCTTCATCTTGGGGAATAGTGAAAAGTAACAGGGAGTAAGTCTGAATTGCATGGAGGGAAGAGGACAGTTTTGATGCCCATCTCTATCAAACAGTTGGTTACCAGGATTCTTGTCACTGAGCACCATGGCAATAAACTTTGGACATGTTCAGATCTTTATGAATTATTCTGTGTACAGACTCCACACTAATTTTCTCAATCAGCATCAATGTCAACAACCCTCTCCCTCCCACACTTCTCTTCATCTCTCACCATCTCTCTCCCATTCTTGAATCTCTTGTGCCAGTAAAAAAGTTAACCCATAAGCAGTCTGGAGTATTTCTTAAGCTTTCCCAGTTTAACATAAAACTTTATTGCATAGCAAGCTTCTAAATTGTCTTCACATACTGACTGCATTCTGCAAACTAGTCAGCTATGGCAAACAGTGTTTAGTAGGGTGTATTCAAAGTACTGTTACAACTGTCTATTTCAATCTAGAATAACAAAAGTTAACAGGTCAGCTTATTAAATGTATAGTAATTATATGCTAAAATTACAATACTCTAGAACAGTTATAACCCCCTCTCCTAAAAGTGTCTCAAAACTCCTGGAATGAACCTCACATAAAGAAATATAATATTAGAGTTTACAAATATTTTATGATAAAAAGCCATAATGTTGTTTTAAGAAGTCTTTAAACGATGTAAAACTTGATTTTTATGTTTAGTGATATTTATTTGCATACAGAAAAAGGCTTACTGTTCAGTGGTATTTGTTCCATTGTAAAAATACAATTTCAATTTTTGTACACTGCTATCTTTATTTCACACCATTCAACAAATCCAACCTACAAAAGTTAATTTCTTCTGTCTTGTTCTGTTTGCTTGATTGTTTGGCTTTCTGCTCTGCTATATGAAAAGATAAAAAAAACGTCATTGAAACTAAAAAGTCTGTGAGTTTTTTTTTTTTTTAATCATGGATTTACTAAGTAACACTTATGTTGTATTTTACATAATACTTGCTTCTTTGGTAAGCTATTTAAATATAAAGCAAATGGTTGGACCCAAGGAAACTAGCAGTGACCTGTGCCAGCAAGTGAAGCATAGTATGCATGGGAGATCAAGAGTGCAGTCACCTTCTGTGTGCAAGTGTGAAAGGATGCAAAATTTCCTTTTGATTATTATGCCTGTTAAGGTAGGCTCACAAATGGTTGCCTTTGTTCCCAGATGCTGAGAACTCTTGCTTTGCCACTAGTCAACAAATTTAGAGAGTATAATAATTCAAAAGTATAATAAATTGGCTTGCCATCTCCAACAAAGGATATTATTTGAGACATTAGCCTGTTCCTCTTCTTCCCTGCAAACTAATTTATACTTTTGAACTATTTATATTCTGATATATGCTGAATGAGCTACAGATTATATGAAAAATGAACTCTATCAGATGAAATACAATGTTTATTTAGATAGCCACATAAGCAATACAATTTCTTCCAGATATTGGTAGTCGTAGTAGTTAGTATAATGCAAAACTTCATGGGAATTCTGATCATGTGTGTAAAATTCTCTATTTGATCATTCAAATAGTTCATTCTGTTTATGTAAAAGAGGAAAGAATCCTCAAATGTAACTCTCCTCTTCCTTATACTTGTTAGTGTTTCTTAAAATGTATAAATAACAAGTAAAATGTTGTTTCATTAGCTATAGAAACTCAATCTTTGATATTCAATGATACTCCCTGGATCTATGGAAACAGTTTTAGTGCTCAAACATTGTTTCTTTAGAAAAAAAAAAAATAGTAATTGATTTTTTTTTTTTCTTTTTGCACATTCACACTGAAATCCCAATAATATATCATTTGTAAACAGAAATTAAATCAATAATGAATATAATACCTGGCCTGTTTTCCTAATCTATTTGTGCAGCTCTGCCACTTTCTTTTACTGTCAGTTTTCTCCCTCTCTCTTCACCTCTATTCTCTTTCCTTTGGCTTGCTCACATACTCACTCATTTTTTTCCAATTCATTTTGCTTAAAGCTTGCCATATATCACCAATTTTATCACTCATTTATATCTCATTTCTCAGTTTCTTAGTTCATCTCATGACTTTATTCTCTATCCTGTTGCTTCTCTTTCCATCTCTCTCCCTTTGTTTTTTGCCTCCTTCTCCCTTCTGTCAGTTATTTCATTTCTCTTTTAAATTATTTAGAAAAGGACCTTCCTAGCTCATCTCTAATTACTGAAAACAGCTTATTAATTTATGCTTCACTGGCTTATCTATAAAAATAGTGTATGATTAGTTTATTAACTGACGTCACCTGGAAGAGATAACTGTTTCCAGTTTACATAAAATCTTTTTTTGTGTGTAGGTGGGTGTTTTTAGTAGAAAGGATTGCAGTATCAAACTATCCGGCTTCTGAAGCATTAGTTTATTTCCTATTAAATGCATTTCATTATGTTACTACTGGTTAGGCAAGGCATTAAACACTGCTTGCTTTACTTGTCATTGAGATTCAAGTCAATCCTAATTGAGAAAATCTTTGATCGGGGATGTTCCAGTGTGTTCTTTTTAAAATGGTAGGGTGTGATTTGGGAGAGATTTAGCTGTTATTTCCAGTCAGTTGAGATTCCCTCAATGGAGGTGATGAGTATAGTAAACCACTGTGGCAACTTCAAACACTATAAGGGAGCCACCACATGATTGCTTGACCTGGTAGAAATAGCAACAAAATCTCCTTAAATTAAATCCTACTGTCTTGAATAAGGAGAAGAAACATTAGAAATATGTAGCCATATCCCTAAAAAGACAGGATAGTCATGACTATCATTCATATATCTCTCCAACAGGTCTGGGTTAACCATTAAACAATATATAAGCACAGGTTGAGAGCACCTAAAAAAAAGGACATCACTGTTTCTTTTATTTTCTGTACTGGAGTCCCTGCGGTGCAGATGGTAAAAAAAAAGTTGGGGATTTTTACTTAGTGAATAAAAAAAAGTGTAAAAAATTTGCACTTTTTTGTTTTTGTCCTAGTTATAAATAATTTGCTTATATTACTGCTATTTAGTATAAAATGAAATTTTAAAAAACACATATTTAATATAGCTGTGAGATGGTACAGGATGGGATGGGAGAAAACTGAATATTTAATCTATTATTTCACATTTGGCACTTTTTTCATCCTAATGTCAGTTTGACAATGGAAAGGTCAAGAGGGAACCATTGTTGAATTGCGTAAGAACAATCTGCTAATCTTAATTTGGCCTTCTCCTCAAATGTGCCTACTTTACTCTCTCCTCTACTTCTCTCTTCCTTTCGAAAACTTATTAAAAATGAAAAGAAGAAAACAAATCAGCTTGTCATTTAACCCAAGGTCAACTTTGATTTAGCAAAACCAATCATCAAAGGTATTCCATCTGTAACCATCCCATGCATTATTAAAACTGGGCCTCTCACTCAGAGTAGAAGGTAGACTGTATGATGCATGCTACATGGCAGTGAAACATGGGCTGTGACTGCTGAGGACATGCGTAAACTTGCAAGGAATGAAACCAGTATGCTCCGCTGGATGTGTAATGTCAGTGTGCATACTCGACAGAGTGTAAGTACCTTGAGAGAAAAGTTGGACCTAAGAAGCATCAGATGTGGTGTGCAAGAGAGATGTCTGTGCTGGTATGGTCATGCGGCGAGAATGGATGAGGATAGCTGTGTGAAAAAGTGCCACACCCTAGCAGTTGAGGGAACCTGTGGAAGAGGTAGACTCAGGTTCAATCCCTCTGCATGACACCTTGGGTAAATGTTTTCTACTAAAACTTCATTCCGACCAAAGCCTTGCGGGTGAATTTGGGTGGACAGAAAGAAACCTGTTGTATGAGTATGTGTTTCCATTTGCACTCTACAAATGTCGAGAGTTCGGAGTGGGTATAGTGTTGTTGTTAATTTTCCTGTTAGCATAGTGTCTGTTTGCTTTGAACTTTTGGAAACATGTGAAATATGAAAGCCTTTTCTTGAAAAATAGGTAAAGATTAGTGACAGAGACGTAAAACGAATGAATGAATGAATAACATTCATATTGTAGTGTTACATACTTCACATGATTTACTTGCTTACTATATCAGATGGTGATATAATTAGTGCTATATGAATATCAGTTCGACAAAGGGAGCTCAGTTCCTCTGTTGAAGAAAAGTGTTGAAGGTTAGGGCCTGTTGCAACTATTGCTTTGTTTTGAATAAACAATATACAGTGGGACAACATTATTAGATTTAGAATTTTGGTGATGAGTAATATGCCAGCACATTCAACACTCAAAAACATCGCCAGTTATAAAGGTACACATACTTGGAATAATTGACTCAATACACTAGAAATATTATTTTGAGATTACTGTGATAGATAACAGCAGAAAAAGGATGATTCTATAATATATTAGAAAGGAATACCCCAGCTGGTCCCATTCTATCCCACAAAATTTGACTTACAAGAGGAGCATGGTTTGGTCTGTTTCACCCCAAGACAGATTCCTTGCCTAACTATATTACCCAACATAAAACAAAATAATGCAAAGGCATGTGATTTTGATAATCATGATACTGATGGTTGTAGTAGTATACCAATTCATTAAGACAAATCATTCAATGAGAATGAAATTGTTGCTGTTATTGAACATCACTTTCAAAAGAAGTTCATTAGCATTGGTGGAGGTATGTGATATAGTTAAACAGCAAGCAAGGTGCATAAAAGAACGCATACTTATTACTTATGATGAAGATAATATCAATTTGATTTGGCAATCTGGAATTATGAAATAAATAAGTAAAAAGTTCTATTATGTGTATGGTTTCAAATCTCATATCTCTTCTGATGCTGTGGTTGGGAAAGAGTTAAATCTGCTACTTATATTTGAAAAGAAATAACTAAATCAGCCAAAGAAACAACCTGTATACCTATTGTTGAAGAGGTACTAGAAAATTGGAATAGATTTTAATATATCACTAAATAGAATTAGATTCATCATTGCGTCATTAAAACATTTCCAGCAGATTATCACTGTGCAAGTGTTTGGTTCTGGGAATATCCTCAGTATTTGAAAATTTCCAGTTATCATTAGCAGCTTTTTAAAAATCTGAGACTACTAACATAATATTACAGATTATATTCTAGTCTACAACAAGTTTAACAATTGAATGGTTTCACATTAAATCACAAGAAATGTATTTTGTGTGTGAGAATATTTTAACTTCTTTCAAATCAAAAGTGTTTAAGCTGACACAGGATAAGATTAGTATTATAGTGGCTCACTAAACGTCTTGGGGATTATCAAACTATTTTAATTGTTTCATGTCACTAAAACAGAATGTGGAACCCAACAACAATAAATAAATAAAATTTAAAGGATGGTAAACAAGATGAACTATTTTAATAATGAAAACAATGTATGACATCAAGTACAATACTATCGCACTTTGATAACAAAGTGAAAGTTGTTTTATCAATGTTGATGTCTGTTCTGTTGGACTGGTTGTTGTATTGATACTTTAGGAACATTGTTTGCTGTGCATCCAAAACACTATTGAATAACGATTTTGTCAAACTAGTGGTATGGTGTATATAAAAAAAATTCCATTCAATATATTCAGTGAGCATCAACTACTGTACATCCCTAAGAATAACACCTCCAATTTAGAAGGCATCCACAGTCCAACAGATTCACTGACACATCAGTAACAACAGAATATGTTGAAATGACCGTTGCAAACGATATGTCATTTTTGTAATTACAAATACAATTCAAGCTTGTACTTTGCGGAGGTTCACGAAGTTCTTTATATAATATTGATTCAGTTCAGAGGCTTGATCATGAGTCGAGTTTACTGAATGAATCAACCAATCAAAGTGGCTAAAAGGTTAATGTGGTGTCGCAAAACAGCACACCTGACCAGGAATCACCTGAACTACATACGGCGTAACTTACGTGGGTCTACAAGAATTAAAAAAGGCATACCAGCAATCAAATAGAGTTCGTATAGTGGACGCAATATATAGTAGCATTGCATTACTTCACACGATTTACATGTTCATTTAAGAGAAGGCATACAATTGTGTGAAGCCTGCAACATCATTCAATGAATAAGCGGTCAGATGATCATTACTAGTTAGCACAGTTTACTATACCTCGTGATTCAATCCAGTAGTCAGATGTTCATTACTAATCATCTTGTTACCACTTCGATAAAAAAAAAAAGCTTTTTCTTCCTTACTTTTTAGTTGAATAAAATTTCCAGAGTTAAAGGGCTCCTTACAACTCTGATATGGTTTTGGGACAAACACTTTACAGTGGGACTTCTGTATTAAAACAAACACATTACTGGACACACATTACAATTTTGTTAAATCTTCCAACCACTTGGAGTATTTCAAATTTTCATCAGATTATTTTAAAATTTTCTGCACTGGTGTAACTTCTTTATTATTAATTTGTAAAACAAAAACAAAAAGGCATTTTTTGTCATGGGCAGTCTTGACTTTTTAAAAAAATAATCTGATGAAAATTTGAAAGCATTTTGGTTGGAAGCATTTTAACAAGATCTCTGCATTATTCAATGTGTCCTTTATACGTAAGGCACATGATATGAGGGCTGCTACTTCTAGCAAATTGACTGACTGCTTTGAAGTTTTCGTAGCTCGAAATCAGCTGGTTTAACTATTGGTTCAAAGCTTTGGCTATGATTTCAGGAATCTAAGGACGAAGTGCTTCATACCCTTTGTCAACAAAAGTATTTTTGATGGGACACTTTTGCACACTAAAATGATAATATTAATGTTAGTAAAATTCACTTCAGTTAACAGACCACTTCATTTGTGTGAACAGTTGTCCTTCTTTCCTCACTCCTTCTCTCTCATACAGATAATGTAGATGTTTGTAATTGTGAAATGTTTTCTAAAACCAAAACTCTACTCATGGAATTCCATTTATGCTCTTTGGGTTGATGATTAACAGCTTTTATTAATTTAAAACACTAAGTCTATATAACACTTCAGTCAACGCAATAGCTTGTGTACAATGTAGAGAAGGGAATTTTAGCAACATATGAAGTTGGGAGCTTTTCTGTTTCCCTGAGAATTTTCAATTCCCTTAATTTTGTCCCAACTGTTTTCAAATTTGGTGTATTGATGTGGTTTTGTTTGCTGATTGTGGAAATGAAATTTGTCTTTACCATAAATTAATAGCTTTTAAAGTTTTCAAATTTTGGGTAATTTTAGCCAATCATTACGTACTATGATGTCACACTTCCATGTCATTGACAGTATCCTTACTGGAAGTGTTAATCACAGGCATAAGCCTTATGCATTATTATACACATTACTTATGAAGTTATTTAATAGCGTTCTACTGCACATAGACCTGAAAACACTGACCTGGGTGAAAAGCGATAGAAAGCAACCTTGCTAATTTTAAGCACAGTTGAGATTTAGCTATTGTAAGTTACAAGTGTGTTCATATTCATGTATAAGTACAGTATGGCTGAATAGTTAAGAGGGTTGCTTCACAACCATGTTGTCTCATGTTCAATACTACTCTGTGGCATATTTGGTCAATGTCATTTTCTATGGATTCAGGTCAATTCCCTACTTTGTGAATGAAATTGAGTATGCAGAAACAGTATAGAAGCCCATTGAATTCAAAGGTACAACTTTGTCACACATTGTATCATGCTGATTCTGCATGGAATTATGTCACAGCTCAGTATATCTGTAAAATACTCTGTTACTTGTGCATTCATTCAATGAACAAGTAATTCAGTTGATCAAATGATTGAATTTACATTGCTGAAATAAATGGAGAACCATCTGTATATGTGCACAACTGTAAATACCAAGAAAACAATAATTATCTTGTCTTCCATTGTAATATCACTGATATTTAGGATGCATTATAAGAATCTACTCCAGAACTTGATTGATACTTCATTTTATTGATCCTAGAAGCACAGAAGGCTAAGTTGATCTAGACAGGATTTGAACTTGAATGTAAAAGTCTATAACTAAATGCTGTAATCACTTTCTCCTATATAAAGCAGTCACTAGTAAAAGCTGTTGTTTGTTTTTCCTTGAGTATGTGACCTAAAAAACTGTTGACCTAAAAAACTTATAACCACATAAATTTGTTTTTAATTGTAAAGTATACCAACTATGTTTTTTTTTTGTGTGTGTGTGATATGAACAGACTTGCTCTCCTCTTCTCTCTTTGCCAGTTTAAACGAACTATATATGTCGCACATATACAACGATTATTTGTTTTATTGGCCTCATCCATTTCTCCTATTCAATAAAACCTGCTAGAAATGATGGTCTATTTTCTTTCAAATTCCACCATGCCATCTTGAAGAAGGAATTCTTGGTGATTCAGGCAGTGAGGAATGAAGTGTAAATTTGAACCCATCATCTGGTGATCCAGTGCTTTCCCCATTCTGCTTGTTCTTGTAATTGCACAAGTCTCACTTATTCCTAGCTCCCTTTTTAGTTGGGCTAAAGAAGGCTATGGGCAATGACCCTTATTCTCAGACCAAAATCTACAATAAAAGTTATTGATCTTTTAACTTATAAAAATACATACTTGGAATCAGTTGAATCAACTTTTTTGTGATCACTCAAGCTGCTGGAAATAGAAGCCAAATCTCTCTCAGATTTAACTTCACCATCTGAGAAAAAGAGGGGTACATTATATATATTCCTGGATAGACTTTGTCTAAATAAGACAGGATGGTTATGTCATTGCACATAGTTTTACTTCATATGTTTAATCACAGAAACTGAGATTTAATGAAATATTTAGTAATTTTTATTTTGTTGAAGTTGAATTTTGATTTTAGTTTCGATTCCACTTCAATTGTTTGCATTGGCTGAACCATTGGAGCCTAGGATGAAATGCCTTGTAGTAATTAGATCTTTATGTTCTGAGTTCTATTCTTGCTGAGATGAGCTTTGCCTTTTATCTCTCCAGAACCAATAAAATAAAGTACTAGCCAAGTACTGGAGTTGGTGTAATTGACTACCTCCCTTTCCACAAAAATGGCTGGCTTTGTGTCTAAATTTGGAGCCAATTTTGATAATTCAAACTACTTTTAAAAAAAAAAAAAGTCAAGCAATATGTAAATAAACCAAAATTAAATAGAATTTGAAGTTTCCTTTCTTGATTTCAAATGCACATATACACAAACCCTGCTACCAAACACTTACCCAATCTGTCTTCTATTGAACTGCACCCTCAGTGGAATTTGAACTCAGAACAAGAAAGACAGACGAAATACTGCTAAGCATTTCACCTGGCATGCTAACGTTTCTGCCAACTTACCACCTTCATGAATTAGCAAAATTTACTTTTTCTTGAGGATTGTTGTTTTACTTATTTTTATTATTTTTCTGGTAGGAGGAGGTTAAAAAAAATTCAGCTGCTTTTGTTTTTCTTTCAGTAAACTTGTACCAAGAACATTCAAATATATGTATGTATATATATATATATCATCATCATCGTCGTTTAACGTCCGCTTTCCATGCTAGCATGGGTTGGACGATTTGACTGAGGACTGGTGAAACCGGATGGCAACACCAGGCTCCAATCTAATTTGGCAGAGTTTCTACAGCTGGATGCCCTTCCTAACGCCAACCACTCAGAGAGTGTAGTGGGTGCTTTTACGTGTCACCCACACGAAAACGGCCACGCTCGAAATGGTGTCTTTTATGTGCCACCTGCACAAGCCAGTCCAGGGGCACTGGCAACGATCTTACTTGGCTTGCCGGGTCTTCTCACGCACAGCACATTTCCAAAGGTCTCGAGATATATATATATATATATATATATATATATACTAGCTGACATACCCAG
>NC_068984.1:82265477-82269199 GCF_001194135.2 Octopus bimaculoides
CAAAGGTCTCGAGATATATATATATATATATATATATATATACTAGCTGACATACCCAGTAATTCCTGGGAAAGCAGGGCTTATCCCTTGGTTCCGTTCTCATAATTGTTTTGCTAATCCAATAACAACAATACAAAGTATGTAGCCCTTAAAACGGTTTTTGTGCATTTACAGAGAATACCAAACTATCTTACACAGGATTTTGTTTTTAAGAATTCCCAATAAGTTATGAATACCCAAATTGTGAAGTCAGTTATGTAATAGCATGAAATTAGTTACCTGATAGTAAGAATTCAAATAAAGTAGCCCTGAAAAAGGCTTTAATGCATTCCCAAAGTATATAGAACTTAGGAGGAAATACTAATTAGGCATGTATACTAAAATCGTGAAGCATGTTACGCAATCAGATATGAAATAATAACAATTCAAAGTAAATAACTCTGAAAAAGGCTTTTGTGCGTTCCCAGAGAATATTACCCTCAGTAGCGCTAATGTCGGTATATTTGTGAATAAGTCACTAAGCGAAATAAGTGGATCTATTGTTTAGGAAAATGCTATTTACTTGTTTGAGGGTTGTACTGGATAAAGTGCGGAAATAACTCTAACAGTTCAAATACTAAATAAGCATACTCAATTTGATTTATACCAAATTATTTAGGGAAATGAATGGGTTATTTCCCTTGGCTGTTAAATTGAAATTATTAGATATATATAAGGATCCTTTCCAGGGCCCTATTATCGATTTATTTTCAGCAATCTGAGTATGCCATGAGTTTTCCAGACATGAGTTCTAGTCACGTGTCAAGTTTCATCAAAATCAATAAAACGATGTAGGAGGAGTTAGCTAACAACTCCACAAGCACATCCACAGACAGAATTTCCCACATATGTATATATATATATATATATATATATAGTGTATATCTGTTTTAGGTTGTTTATTATTGACTATGGCATTGCTTGTAAAACTCCACCTAGTTTTAAAATATAACCAGCCAGCAACAGCTTTATTTGTTTGTAAACTAATATAATCTTCCTTCTTTCTGTCTTTGCTTTCTTTTACTTAATATTCTCCTCCCTCACTCCCACTGATAACACAGATACATGTTATCTACACACATATACATGTCAAAATTTGCAACAGCTGCACTTTTAACGAAACAAAAAAACCTGTTATTCAACAATAATTAGTGTAACAATAATTTGATGTAAATTATAAGGCCTTGCTTTTTACTCAAGGATATTATGTGCTATTATTAGAAATCATAAAGTGAAGGTAAACAGCAACAAACTGAATTGAAAACTGAGTTTCTATATTTTGCTAAACATTAGTTTATCACAATATGATGATAAACTAAAATTTTTTGCCAAAATATCTGTTACACTTGGCACCTTCTTACACTTTCTGTTCCATTTTTTGTTCAGGTTTACCAATTTCTTCTTTATTATTATTATTATTATTACTACTCTTTTACTCATTTCAATCATTAGACTATAGACATGTTGGGATACCACCTTGGATGGTTTTAGTTAACTACATCAACCTCATACTCAACGTGATTCTCATTTTTTTATCTCTAGTTAACAAAAAACTGGGTTTACCTTTTAATTACAGTAAACTCAGTCATTTATTCAAGTTCTTCCTCTTAGGAATATACCACAAGGAATATACACAGGTACTCCCAAAACATGCACGTTATCATCATCATCATCATCATGTCCCTTTTTCCATACTTGCATATGAGGCAGATTTTCTATGGCCAGATGTCTTTCTAGTCACCAACCCTCACATGTTAAAAAACTGTCCAATGAACGGGAACGTGAAACTCTGAGTAACAGCTTTTTGTTATATTTCTGCTGCTTTTGATAAAGCATATTACTCTACTTTTTTTTTTCCCACCTTGTTTCACATTTATATGCTTACTCCGGTATATATATATATATATATATATATATATATATATATATTGTTGCTATTATGTAAAAGTATTGTAAGTCCAAAACGTTGCTTTTTCAGAAAACAAGAAAATAGCTTTGCCATTCTATAGCAAAACCATTGTACGACACTTTGACAGTTTTTGAAATCTTAGCATTTGAAGCAGCTGGAGATACAATAGTTTGACCAAAAGAACCGGCTATTGCAAGCAAAAATAAATATTGAAAAAAATGCATTTGGCCAAACAACAGTTTAACATAATAGCAATGATAAATCTAATATATATATATATATATATATATATATATAGAAAAAGAGAGAGAGAGAGATTAATTTCCCTCATAACTATTATTCAACCTCATGTGCACATGCTCATATACAAATAACAGCATGCATGATTGCCAAGTGACCCTATTTTAGACATGTGACTTCTCTCCATTAGCATGAGGGTACAAATAGGATGAGATAACATCTTCTCCTCTCCTCTGTCCCTCCAAATACAGCGTCATAAACTACTAACCTTTACTCTCATATTATTGTTGTTTCTTCTGCTTTTGTCATCATTTTTTATATTTTTAAGAATTTCCTTTGTGTATTTGTTTATCTAACAATTCTGCAGTTAGATATATAATGGATTGTATTGTTCCAGTTTGCTTCCAATAAAGCTAAGTGGAATTGTGACTGGCATAGCAAGGTGGTGGGAGCTGTTGTTTAGCACCAGGTTAGAAGTGATCCAAGAAGACTAATGCATACCAGTTTGAAACACCCTTAACCCTTCCCCACTTTTTTTGTAGACATAGTATGTCCATAGTGTGGCTTGGACAGTTTTATATAAATATGTCCTTCCATTTTAAAAACAGTAGTATTGATATAAGGGAGTTACAGCTACTGTTTCTAAAGTGATCTTCCTCATTGCTTCAAGTATGAAATGGGTTCTTTGAGATCAGAATGTCATGGAAATGGTTCAGACAAAATTTGGATAAGGTTGATGTAAGCATCATTACTATCTGTCCATAAATATGTTCCTATCTTAAAATTTCATCCATGAATAAAAGTTATTTTATTCATGGATCAACTAACTTTATCATTCTACATAGTATTTTATATATCAACCCTGAAAGGATGACAGGCAATGTTGACCTCAATGGGATTTTGAAATTATGGCATAGCAAACCAGAACAAATACCTTCGAGATAGTCTATTTGATGCACTGATGGCTGCCAATTTATTACTTTCCATACTTAATGTAGTAAGAGATAAAAAAAAATCTAAAATAATAATATTTATGTTGTGAGAATGAATTTGACCTTGACATGTACAGGAAACAACTCTGGACATGTTTTGGTCATATTAGATTCCTCTCATCAAAACATAGAAAGACAATATAAGTAAGTGGAGAAAAGTTGAGGGATAAATACTGTGGCTAGATTCATGTAAGACTGCAGTACATCCAAAAGATTTTGGTTATGGTTTGGTTCAGACTGTTGATACCTTCTACATGAAAGAAAGGGGAAAAAAAGAGAGCTTGATTCAGATATGACTTCAGTTAAATGCGGTCAGAGAAATATTCAATACTATGAAATTCATTCATTTGTCAAATCTTAGTTCAAGAACATTATGTGCAAACCATTAAATCAAGAAGTGTATGACATCCTGAGCAAGACTTCAAGTATATTGGCAGAAACTGTGCAGAAGCCTATCAGATGTGTGTGCATTATGTACATACACACGCACTCTCTCTCTCTCTCTCTCTCTCTCTCTCTCTCTCTCTCTCTCTCTCTCTCTC
>NC_068984.1:82269295-82271090 GCF_001194135.2 Octopus bimaculoides
CACACACACACACACACACACACACACACACACACGTTTGTAGTGGGTGTTTTGACATGTTGGCAAAATTAGTGCTTTTAGTCTTACTTCAATAAAATTAATACCAGACAAACTAAAGAGGATAATATATTCAACCTAATCCTTTAAACACAATGCTCCAGTATGACCACTGTTCAGTTACTGAACCTAATAAAATACTAAAATAAACCCCAATTTTCCGTTTTGTTATCGTTCAGAGCTTTAGAAAATGACAACTTGGTGTATAATGCAATCTGAAATATATTCTAGTCACATGCTCTCGTCTCAAGTACCATCATGTCAGTTTTAATGTGTCAATTTAGTCTTCCTGGTATTTTACTTAGTTTGCATTTTAAAGACTCTTCTTTGTATTTGATCAGCTCTGCTCACATCTCCTTTAGTCAAAAGCGTAGAAATTTGCTCATAATATTTTTGTATTACATATAAACTAACAACAACCCAGTAGTTGTTGCTGTGTAGCCTGAGTTGGCCCTTATCAAGTAGATCTATAATCAAAGATATTTTGGCCGTGATCATCCAGTCTTTTTTTTTTATATATAACTTTTTTTATGAGCATTGCATTACATTATTCATTATCTTCCTTTTTTAAGAAGGTAGAGTAAATTTTGAGAAAATTGGCTGCTATTTCCAGTAGGTAAAGTGACTGCATAAAAGATCTCTCAATTGGCTTATATTCTAATAACAGTTAGTGACTGTCCCAAATCATATATTGTATCAAATATGTCCTTCAACTTAGTGAAATTTGGTTCACTTGTAGATATTGCAGATATCTTGATGTCAGATGCCATTGTCAAAATCTTATTATCATCAATAAAAGGCTGAATGAAATACCTTGCAGTATTTAGTTACAGTGATTTACATTCTGAGTTCAAATTTCATTGGAGTTGGCTTTCCAGATCAAATAAAATACCAGTCTATTATTTGGATTGATATAATCCACTTTTCTTCCCTCCAAATTTTTATGACCTAGTGAATATGTAAGAAATCAATATTGTTTTTGGCATTAGGAAAGGCATCCATCTGTAGAAACCATGCCAAAGCTGACTGTGAAGCTTGGCACAGTCCTTTGGTTCACTACCTCCTGTTGACCCATCCAACTTTTGCCAGTATGGAAAACAAATGTTAAATGGTGGCAGTGCTGGGGGACAAGGAGGAGGAGGAGTGGCAGAATTGGTAGAGTGGTGGAGAAAATGCCATAAAGTATTTAGTTATGATCTTAGTTCAAATCCTACTGTAACCAATTTTGTTTTTCTTAACATTGATAAAATAAATATCAGTCAAGCAGTGTGTCTATTTTTATTAACTGTAGGCGTACCTCAGAATGTGGTGTTTTGTTTCTATGTTAAAAATCATTCATATTATTAATTAGATTAGGGCATTGAGTTAGAATGTTATGCTAAATACCTTAGAATCTTAGAATAATATTTACTTTTGTTCTACTTTCTGAATTTATATAACTTGTAATTGTAGCTCTTTGTGTGGCTGAGGGCATGTCTGAAAGGGCCATTATGAACAGTAGTGGTCTCATAACAGTGCCTTGTGGAACACGGCTCACTATTTGCATGTCATTGGAGGTGGCCTCATTGGCTACTACAACCTGACTTCTATCGTTCAGAAAGTCATGAAGCCATTCTCCCAATTTTCAGACTATACCGAGATCATGCAGTTTGTGACATATCATTTCCATGATCGAGTTTATCAAAGGCCTTTGCAAAGTCAAGATATATCACTTCCAAATTATATATATATATATATA
>NC_068984.1:82271561-82286533 GCF_001194135.2 Octopus bimaculoides
TATATATATATATATATATATATATATATATATGTATATGTATATATATACATGTATATATATATGTATGTATATATATATATGTATACATATATGTATATATATACATGTATATATATATGTATGTATATATATATGTATACATATATGTATATATGTATGTATATATGTGTGTATGTATATATGTGTGTATATATATATATATATATGTGTGTATATATATATATGTGTATATATATATATATATATATATATATATACATACATACACGCACACACGACTAAGGAAAGGCAGCCATGTCTTTTAAGAAAAGTCATCCACTGTAAGAATATGTTCATATTATATACCAGCCAGCTACCTAGCTGTTGTTTGGTTTGTAGGGAATATAAAAGAAACCAAAGTAATGAAAATGGAAAATAACAGCTAAAATAGTATATTCTATTACAGTTACAGAATAGGGAAAAATATATGCTTCACCAGTTAACGATTTAATTTAGTTGTAGCAAATTTGATTGAACACAATTATGTAATATTACTTATAATTTGAGATTCAGCTTCAATATCAAGAATAAATGCTCAAAAAAGGCAACTGTTACACACTACATGAATGAACATAGTGTTTCACAAGTCTTTCATAAATTTTATACATATAAAGTAGCAGAAATAGTGAAGTAATCTTGCAATGGGGAGTGGAGTTCCCGATATTTCCGGTAATTTCATACAGAATCCTTCTTCAGACTTGAAATGACAAAGAAAACAGGAAAGACATAAGTGTTTTTACATCCTCATACATAGAGAATGTAAAAGTTTTCTGTCTTTCTTTTCTTCCTCTGTCATTTCAACCTTGAAGAATGACTCTCTCCAAAATATTGGAAGCTCTACCGCCCACTGCAATATTAATTCACTCTTTCTGTCACTTTTTGAAACAATACAAGTCTTTCTAATACAAACCACTTCCAGTTTCCTTGGATTCTATCGTGTGTGCACGCACGCATGCATGCATATGTGTATAAGCATGTATGTAAGTATGTGTTGCAGTGGAGTATGCATCTAAAATATTCCTATAATTTTATACTCCTGGCTTCTCATGTGTTTTCAATGAATAACTTGAAGTATAAAGTAAAGTGATGTAGTTGTTCAAGAATTCTGCACTGAATCAAAAATGCAGTTTCAAATAGTGATGTGTTTAGGAAATAATGTATTGTGAGGTCAGGTGTTCTCTACTTATTTGAGTGATATAACTATTGAGCTGGCTGCTATCCTGCATGAGTGATTGATACAAAAAAAATGATGTCTTAGTTGATATATCGTTGTTGTCGTCTCCCATTTTTGTTGCTGTGTCTGCTGGGATTATGATTATTGGTATCGTGGCATACTTTTACATTGAGCAAACCAACAAAGCAATAGGCCTTGTTATATACCTGTGCACTAAAGATTAATTGGTCTAGAATGTAATGTCACAGAACCACTACTGGTTCTGTTGTTTCTATGGAAGCTGCTGCTGCTAATGAAGTAGGTGCACCAGTTGGTTTGTTGAGAAAACTTGACATGGGCTGATGCTGGCATGAGTTGGTCTGAGTAGACAACGTAAATCTGTGGATTTAAGTTTGCATCAATGGCACACCATGAGACATTTAATGCAACTTCATAAATAAATTTTACTTTTACTTTTCAATTTCTCATTAGCTCTTATGTTTTCAAATGAATAAAGGAATAATTAATGAATATAAGATTTAATTCCACTATTCCCCTATTACAAAATAACAACAAAAACAACTGTAAAACGAGAAATATAACTTGTGTATTTCTCCTGGCTCTCTGCTTTGTAAGTTCAAATTCTGTTGAGGTCAACTGTGCCTTCTGTCCTTTCAGGTTCAATAAATAAATTACCAGTCCAGGATAGTGGGTTGGTGAAATTGTTAGGACATTGGATGAATACTTTCTGTGCATTCTGAGTTCAAGCTCCTACTAGACCACCATTATAGTGAAGTAGCCTCTTCTGGATAGGCTAGGAAACCCCCAAAAAGCATCAGACTTCAAAAGAGTACATTCTTATGGCGGTAGGACAATCTAAGGGCACAAAGTCCTGAATAAATAATTATAATAATAATCCTTTCTACTATAGGCACAAGGCCTGAAATTTGGGGGAGGGGGCTAGTATTACACTAACCCCAGTGCTTATCTGGTATTCAATTTATCAACCCTGAAAGGATGAAAGGCAAAGTTGATCTCGGCAAAATTTGAACTCAGAATGTAAAGACAAACGAAATGCTGCTAAGCATTTTGCCCAGCATGGTAATGCTTCTACCAGCTTGCTGCGTTAATAATTATGATAATGATGGTAATGATGACAAAAATCATGATAACATTGTCTCTGCTGCAACTGATGGCAACAGTTTCTCACTTCTTAGAGAGGAGATTTAATTTTAGACTATTGCTCATTAGTAAATCTATTAGAACAACCATAATATTGCTTAGTAGACTTTTAATTATTATTTCTTGTACTGTGGATTTACCATTTTGGTAAATGTATCAGTGAATGAGCTAATGAGTGCGATGCTATGTGGTCACTCAAACTCCCAGTAATAGCAACCAAATCTCCTTCAAACAGCATTATGCCACCTTAAAAATGGATGGACACATTCAATAATGTAGTCAGTGGTATGCTTGGTCTAAAAAAAAAAAAGAATTCCATGGTCATGAATACAATGCTTTTGATCATAGGTCTGCTTAATCATGTCTGACCTGGAGCTAAATAATATTAACAATAGTGAGTGTAGAACCAAAGTAGACATGACATTCCCATTCTGTATGTGAGAAAGGGACTTGTACCCTGAGATAAACTACATCCATGACCCATTTTTGATAGTAATTATTTCATTTACCTCTCTATTAACATTTGTAAAACATGACTGTCATAATTACTTTACACTATCTTCTGAATTCAATGTGTTTAATCACCCATCAATACTAACATCAAACAGTAAAATAATTCATTTAGATAAGATGAATAGATAAAATGGTGAATCTTTGTTCTTTTGGTACAAGGAAAATTATCATAATCGTAATGTTGAGTTCATTGAATGAATCTACTTCAGTATATTACTGGTGTTTATTTTCTTATCCCAAGCTTATTGAAGATGCTGATGGTAAGGGTTCTAGTTACAGCAGTGATTGAGGTCGTGGTGATGATCCAGACTGTGAAGATTCTGTACCATTTACTATTGAAATATTCTATACTTTGATTACTGTTCTTCTTTGAACACTTAACCATTTGGCACCAATGATGAGTTAATGAGAAAATGGTGTTCAGTCCCAATTCACTTTTCAGTTTTGACAATGGTGACAATGAGTGATGCTGATGTACTCCAGTGAATTGTGACTACGATGAATATAGCATAGAGTTAGCTAAGTGAACATTTATCAATGAAGTATAGGACTGGTTTCAGTGGAACCTTGTCATTATGTGAACTTTCTTATATGAAAACTGTGATCCTAGATACTAGAAAATTGTTCCAGGAGAAATTTAGCTACTGTGCTTGCAATTCAAAGAAGGTTTATTCAGTTCTTTCACTAGTTCTTTTTGTATCAGCCAATGCTATTGTTGTTGTTTTTTTGTTTAGTCCCAGGCCAACCCTGATTGATCAAACTTATGATCAAAAACATTTGGGATGTCCCATACTTTTAAGTATATCTTAGAATTTCTTTTTTAAGATGCTATGGTGTAACTTGAAGGTGATTTACTATTGTTTCTAGCAGGTCAGATAGCTTTGTAGTGGTTGGCTTAATTGTTGCTGTTGTTATCATTTTTTGTGTTGTTAAATGAGGACATCATTTGGCATACATTCCTATCATTCTCCTCTCGTTAATCCAGAGATTAATGAGATCTGGATTAATTATTATTTATTTGCTATTTGGAAAATAGATAAAGCTCATTCTGATGCTAATTCACCATATTCTGTTTTATGACCCATGACTAAAAAGGTCGTAGTTATGGCAATCAGTTGGGAACCCAATTATGTGAGTGTATATTAAATCAAAGAACAAGATTAAAAAAAAAAAGACACAAATTCAGGCAATGATAACATTCTGGAAGATAATGTACTTCAGCTTCATATTTCTATAGTTAATTTCTTATTGTATTGAGCTATGTTATCTTCCTGTTTATTTATCAAACATAGGGTATGTAAAACTACATTATCCACAATGGAGACAGCATTGATTTTTGGTGTATTTTATAATAACTGAGAGTATTTCATTTTCTGTTATCCAACCAATGCCAATATCATCAAAATGATGATAATGATGACGACTGTACTTTATATTGAAAAATACTTACTTTTTCTCTATTTTGTCTCTTGTACTTTCTCTGTATTTTTGTGTTCATTTTCTCTTGTACTCAATGCTTAAGAACATTGTGTTCTCTCTCTGACGATACTGTTGGAGGTTTTGTTGTCTGTTATTATTGTTATTC
The DNA here is from genome assembly GCF_001194135.2 of Octopus bimaculoides. Taxonomy (NCBI): domain Eukaryota; kingdom Metazoa; phylum Mollusca; class Cephalopoda; order Octopoda; family Octopodidae; genus Octopus; species Octopus bimaculoides. Next base: position 82,276,037 of record NC_068984.1, read on the forward strand.
AGAAATCTTACTCATCTATGGAATTTATAATGTCATCAGTGTATTCAAGTAAGCACTTAGGAATGACTCATAGCTATGTTGGACTGTAAAGAAGCTTATTATTTGGTTAATATTGTAACTGTGACTATCCCGATTTTGTTTAGTTGATATTAAGCTGAGAGTTAATTATCTGTGATCTTGGTATCCAATATGGTAAGCTTTCAAATCTTGACCATTGTATCTGTGTGATGATGGTTGTGCTTGGGTTTAAAACTTGCAGCCTTAGATCTTGACACTTATGATAGTGGGAAATATTAAGATAAAAGAAGATATTGGCTTAAATATGTATTTTACACCCTTCAAAAGACCATTCAACCTCCATTGGTAAAAACACATGTGCATACAGTGTTGATTATAAATGAACAACATTTGAAATATAAATAGATGGATGTGAAATGTAAACATTATATTAAAGTATTCTCAGATGATTATATTAATAGGTCAAGTTTAATATCTCTAATCCTCACTGAGTATCTCTATAGTAATTTACTAATGCACTGTCAATCAGAATTATGTGTAACAGCTATTCTGTGTGTGTGTGTGTGTGTGTGTGTGTTTTCTTTCTTTCTATCTTTGTTGTTATTGCTTTGTTCTTTAATCAAAATAAAGCAGATATATAAAAAAAAAACATCAACTCAAATGGTATTCTCTCAACAGGACATTTTTTTTTTTTGTAACATTGCTCATCTGTTGAACAGAACTTCACTAATTTGATCCAACTAAAGAATTACATACTATGGTCAGGAATGATTCAGTATGATGTGTTTGTGTTATGTAATGTAATGAAATGAAATACTGTCATGACATTTCCAGTGGGATGTTATTGTGTTACATGCTATGTTATGTAGTATATAAAACTGTAGGGTAGGGAATGTTATGTATAAAAATGGTATGGAATAGTGAGATATGCTATACTTTGCAATGTTATAATGTAAGAAATGGTATGATAAAATGAAATATAGTTTTGAAGGAGAATGTAATATAGAGTATTATCCAATGCAGTTAAAGAAATTGGGATAAATTATGATATAGTGTATTATGATATAGATATATCAAATTACCTAATATGAAATGATGTATATGAATATATTCATGATGTAAAGAGGCTTCATTAACTTAAAAAAGGACTTTTAAAGGCTAACTTTATCTTTGAGTTATTACCATTAAGTTAATATGTGTTTACTCTTTCAATGGAGCTGATGCTGGTCTGTTTCAGGAAGAACTCTCAACATATAGAATATCATTTCTTGAAAGCTAGATTAACTTAGGCACATGTAAATTAAGTGTATTGTCCAAATACACAGCAAAATAATGCAGTGGAATTGAACTCACGACAATAAGAGTAATAGGCCAATATCAAAGTTACTTGGCCATTTCATTTCTTCTGAATGTTGAAATACATTATATGTTGTTGTTTAGCCCCAGGTCAGACTTGTTTGAACACTGAAAGGCACTGCAACCATGATCATCCTGTCTTTTTTCTAGACAAAAAAGCAGTGTATCTAGGACTATATCATCCAATATGTCCTTCATTCTTTAAGATGGGTATGTGATCTGTAAGTAGTTTGATTCACAAAGTAGACTATGAAATAACAAAATAAGTCATGGTATGAGATTATATTAAATAGAATGAGATATGGTTTGGTATTATAAACTATGGTTCATTATGACATTATTTTTCTCAGACATTGGAGTATTTCGCATCACATCAGCTAGTGTATTATTAACTATTTTAAGGTGGCAGGATTTGATTGCAATTTCTAGCAGATCAAGCAACTGTATTGTAACTCTCATTGACTTGTTAAGGGTAGTGTAAAAATTGCAAAGAGGACAGACAACCAGTGAATTGTTCTCTTTTTAAATCCTTCTATTGAAATTATGACAAAGCATAAAATATATCTTGGTAAATCAGCAAGAAATTCCTGCAGACTAATAAGTTTCAGCAAACAAGAGCAAAATTAAATCAAAGAACATTTTGGACTGTCAAAATTGCTAACATTGAATTTCTCCCTGTCATTGTTAAAGAATAAACAAAATAAAAGAGTCCTAGAGATATAAAAAAGACAAGACATCATAGCTGGAAGACTTTTGAGTGTAGATCTGTTCAACCAGGGCTGTTTTGGGCCTAAACAACAACAAAAACATCCTGCAATATGATTCTGATAACTTAGCTATTCTAGTCAGTACCCAAAATAGTAACTCTACTCTTCACAGATTTAAATAGCACTACATTTTTCTTGTTTAATGCAAAGTAAAAAAAAAAAACAGAATTAAAGCATTCCTGTTCTCTATAAATAGTAGTCTTCACAAACTTTAATAAGCTTTCTTGTTGTCCACAGATTCTTCATATATCCAAGGCTGCTTTACAAAAAAAAAAATGGAAACTTGTGATGGTCTGCACTAGTGACAATCAATACAAGTTCATATGGTCACAGAGTTAGCTATGTAGCTAAGGAATTCACTTTGCAGACACATGGTTTCCAGTTCCGTCCCACTGTGTATCGTGTCTTTTATCATAGCCTTGGATTGAATAAAATCTGGAAAATGAAAATTGTGTGAGGCCCATTGTTAGTAAATGTGTGTGTGTGTGTGTGTGTGTGTGCTTCATCTAGTGATGACACTGTCATTCTTGTCTGAAGTGTAGTCACCCAGTGATTGACTTGTTACAAAAAAATCTGTAATCAATGATGCTATTATTTGCAAATTGCAGTAAAAAAATATCAAATATCTGAGACAGCGCACACCTACACATTGACGTTTTGGGTCATATTCAAGAAAAAGCTATCTGTCTAATAGCCACTATTTCATTTTTTAATTGTATTTCCTCTCTTACTGTTAAACTACTCTCACAGTGGTCTATGCTCCACTGAAAAGGCTTGCTCTGTATCACCACCCCCCCCAACCTAAGTCTATTTCTTGCACATGTCTACCAATATAGAGAAAGAAAAGAAAGGACAAAAGATGCTGCAGCACGGAGAGAAAGAGATCAAAGAGAGAGGGAAAATAAAAAACAGAAGTTATTATTGATGGGTGAGGGGGTAATTTGTGGTATAGTTTGTTGACAAAAACATCATACATGGATTTTTTCTTAGTGATTCACATAATGCAAATGTAAATCTGTGTCAGTTTGTGCTAACATAGAATATGGTAGTAAAGCTATTGTAAGGTTTACCATGTCTTTTATTTAAAATGTTAGAAAGTCATTTTTAGAGTTTCCAAAATTTTTCTTACCTCTATGACTTTTCATTTTATCCTTCTATGATTGATAAAATAACACCGGTTAAATAATGAGTTAAATCAACAACTACACTTCAAAATTTGTGGCCTTGCTTCAATGTTAGAAATCTTAGAAACATATATTTGTATTGTATGTGTATAATGCATGTACACAGGAATGTATGTGTTTATTCATGTATATCATTTATGTATGTGTTCAACATATGTGTAAGGTGGTTGAGATACCTATAACATTCTTTGTGTTTTCAGTTAATCAACTCTAATCTCCTCATCACACTATTTCCCTTTCCATCTACAACTTTGTTGAAGTGTCTTACCTCCTTTATCTTTCTCTTTCCCACTATGCAAAGAGAGAAAGAGAAGTATGGTGAAGAGAGACTAAAAAAAAAAATTTTTAAACAGAGAGTTTGATATCATACAAATTTACTGCTGCCATCACCACCATCCCTCTCTTCATATATGTCTTTTATTCTCTGTTTCCATTTTATTTCATTATTCCAAAGAAAGAGAAAGAGATTGGCATTACAACCTTATTTCAGTTTTCTATTTTTCTACATCTACTTCTTTGGGAGTGAGGAATATTTGGCTACTATTTCTCAAATGTGATTTTTTATATATATATATATATATATATATATATATATATATATATATATATATATATATACATAAAATCTTTTCGAATTGGGTAACCATGTAACCCTCCTACAAGACACCTGTTGTTATTCCTCTAACATACTTTGACCTCTGATCACTTGACATGTAGCCACTTCCCTCCAAACTACTCCCTACTCAGTTAAGAGGTTTTGCTGTACGAGGTATTTGGTGACCTAATCGGTATCAGCACCACCTAAAAAGCACCCAGTACACTCTGTAAAATGCTTGGCATTAGCAATGACATCCATCTGTAGAAACCATGCAAAAGCAGACCTTGGAACTTGGTGCAGTCCTCTGGTTCACCAGCTCCTGTTGAATCAGCCAACCAGCATGGAAAATGAACGTTAAATGATGAGGAGGAGGATACATGCATGCAGCTGTGTGATTAAGAAGTTTACTTCTCATCAATGTTGTTTGGGGTCCAGTCACTGTGTGGGACTATTACCTTTAGAAATTTTTCTACTATACCTCCATGCTGATTAAAGCCTTTTGAATGTATTTGATTGACCAAAACTGAAAGAAGCCCATCAAATTTATATATGTATGCATGTGAGTATATACATACATGATTTTATATATATATATATATATATATATATATAGAGAGAGAGAGAGAGAGAGAGAGAGAGAGTGTGTGTGTGTGAAGTTTGCAGTAGCAAGTTGTTACACACACACACACACATATTTATGTATATATATAAATATGGAGAAAGGGAGGGAGGGGTATTATATACACACTATAAACATATGTACATACATGTGTGTGTATATATATATATATATATATATATATATATATATATATATATATGCATACACTTGTTCATTTTGAAACAGATATGGCTCACATTAATATATCTCGGTTTTCATTAAATTGATTCTAAGTTTGATTACATTGTCTCTTGTCCTATAATGTCATTATTATATATCATTCTTATAATTTTGCATATGTTGAGATTCATGAATCGCATTCATTCCGTTTTCAGACGCTACAGACGCAGTATGGGTGAAGAAACAGAACCTGCTGATGATGATATGGAAGTGATGGATGAACGGATGGCAGCTTTGGTCCTTACAAGCTTGTCCTGTAGCCCAGCTTCTCCAAAAATCCCTGCTATGTTTGGAGAAAGAAGTATGTTTAAGCTAATTATATATTTCATATTTTACACGAATGACCATTGATATTTATATTTGTATTTTTACATTAGCTGCTCCCCTCCAAATCCTCAACTAATACATGTAGGATGAGTGTGCAAATTCATCTAGTGGCATGCTAGTTTTAATGCTAAACATTCAAATGCATAGAGATTAATAATACTTGTACTTGGATGCCTTTAGTTTGAGTAGTTAACTGAGAGGTATGGCAATATGTTAACACCACCACTTGATAGCTGGTACTTGTGCCATAACATAAACATAAACATTCTGACCAGATTCCCTAATTCTCTTCTCACTCACATTTTTCCTGCAGATGTTCAGGCTGGCCATCAATCACATCAGCCTGATAGGACCTGCAAAAGTCATGCACATTGCTTTCTTCCTCTATACAGTTTACAGAAAGCAACATTTGATTTTTGAAGTTATAATGGTTATAGCAGGGTTTGTATCTGAAGGTCTATCTTACAGTTATCTAATATATTAAACACTAAGCTCACACTTCTGAAAGTTGATTTAGCTGATGGCAGCTTTGATATATTATTACAATGCTGATATTTCATACATCACCATCTAACCCAGATTTTTGTCAATACTCTAAAAGAGTCAAGTGTTATGACAATGTTAATTGGGTAGTATTTTGTCTAAAGATAAGTTACAACTTGGTTTCAGTAATGCAACTGGTGCCCTCACAAAGAGAACAGTGTTCTAAAAAGTAGTTTTGTTATTATACTGTTGAGTGCTTTTGTTTGTTTGTTTGTGTTTCTGTATGTTTTAATCAAAATATAGATTTCAGTAAATTTAGTTTTTGCTGTTGTTTATCAATAATAAAACTGAATCCTTTACAGAGTAAGCAAAGTTTGAAGGAAACCTTCATATGACAAGCAAGCTTTCTAACAATTTATTCTGCTGACATATATTACTTCATTTGTCTTGGTTGTTACAGTTTGTCAACCTGTCTGTCATACCTAGCATTCAAGTCCTCTAAGGTCATCTTCGCCTTTCATATTTTCAGATTCAATAAAATAAAGCACCCACCTTATTACTGAAGCTGATAGCATCAAGTAACCCCTCCCATCAAAATTGTTGGCTTCTGCTTAAATCATAAATTATTACTGAATGCACATTATTACACTATTTTGCTCAAAGAATTTTTTTGAAAAATGCAGAAACCTTTTAAAATGTTTTTTGTCAAAAATCTTTAAGCAAGGGGGTTTTATTCCATTGGACCATGTGTACATGCAAACATGCATGCAATGCATACATACATATAAATAAACAAACAATCAATCAATCAATCTCCAACATTGCTGTGAGCACTACATCATTTGCAGAAGATGAATAATATAACACCAGCATTGCTCAAAAGAAGAAAAAGATTTCATCACCTTCAAACAATACTTGGACAAACTTCTTCAAAGAATTCCAGGTAAGGCACCTACACCTGGATACATCTTAGTCAACAACAACTCCCTACTTGAATGGGTATTGACACTGCAGAACTTGACTTAAAAATGATATAACAGATCCTATCTAGTGGTGCTATTAACTTAGACATAGCATGGGCCGATTTTTGCCTGAAACATATCCAAGTTTATCCAATTTCTATATATTATATATATTATCCAATTTCTATATATATATAGAAATTGAATTAGTGGTGAAGCTTGGAAGCTGCTGTGATTGACAAAATGGTGGACTTAAGAATATATTCACCCACTATCGTGGTTGAATGATATATATATATATAGATAACTTTGCTAGATTTTGGCCAGTATAAGCCAAGGCCATGTCTAACTCAATAGCACCACCTGGTGAAGTCTTTTAGTCATATATGGGGCACCATAGCCCACTCTATCAAAGAGTTATTATTGTTGGAGACATATCTGGGTGTAGGAGGTTGGTCCAGGATTTTTTGAAGAAATTTGTCCAATATATATATAGTTCAAATTTACAGAAAACAAAAGATGAAGACAGGTGATGCAGCAACAAGCAGGTGTATTAGTTTAATGCTCAGGAAGAATAGAAAAGTCTTTGAGTCTGCTCTGTTCGACAGAAGGGATTGAGAGGGAAAATAATGGAGAGTGAATGAAAATGTTTGTGTGTGTGTGTAGTTATGTGTGTATGCACTACTCCATGGGATAAAAACTTCTTGCTTGAAGATTTTTGACAAAAAATGTTTGCAAGTGTTTTTTTCCTCTTTTCAAAAACAATTTTTTAAGCAAAATAATAAGGATTTCTTAATTGAGGCACATGCCAATGATTTTGAGGAGAGAGGTTAGTTGATGCTATCAGCCCCCCAATACCAGATGGGTGCTTTACTCTATTGATCCTGAAAAGTTGAAAGGCAAAGCACTTATAACCATTCAGTCACATAATGAAAGGAAAACACTCAAAGAGAATAGGAAAACCTGCTCTGTCACATTAAAAACATAGCAGGCTAGAGGCCTTTGGAAAAAGTGACATAAAGTGTTGTGTTGCGTCATCGTTAAAAACAGAAAATCAACAGTGCATTGTAACACAGCTGTCTTTGTTAAAGAATAAACATTGTCAAGTGAAAGAGTATTCAGAAAAGGAACATGTAATTGTTCAGGGCCTGTGTTTAAGGTGACTCTGGACAAACCTTTATGTGACAGAAAACCCTTTGGAGAAAATCCCTTCAGACAAAACATCTAGGACAGAATTTTCTTTTTCAAAACCTCCTCCTTTAAAAGGTAAAGCCAGACAAAATCCCTGCTATTAAAAAAGAAAAACCACAAATACATGATAATTAGAATTCCTGCAATTGTTTAGTTTTGATAATTCTAAATTGAAAACCTTAAGACAAAGTAAAAATCAATCACATCTTCGTTATAGAAAGTGCTTTCATTACTAAATGCACATTCTGAGTCTGTCCTGAATTTCTGTTTTTAACAATGATGCAATACTGCTCTTTATGTCACTTCTCTCAAAGGCCTCTAGACCAGTATGTTTTTAATGTGAGTAAGCAGGTTTTCCTATTCTGAGTGTTTTTCTTTCACTATGTGACTGAATGGTTGTACGTGCTCGTATATATATATATATATACGATAGAGAGAGGGAGAATGGGGTTTAGGATGACTCTGTAAAACCACAAATGCTTCCTGCTTGCTAAATAGTTGAAAACGTGACAAATGTAACGTGTTGGATTTGAGAAAAGGAAATTCTAGCTATAAAACATTTTATTTTATTTTTTGTTAGTTTTTTTGTTACTTTTGTAGTGTTTATTTATTTAGTGGGAAATCATTGTCCATATTGATTAATTCTTGAAAAATTTTACTTATTTTGACTTTAAAAAATATAATTTTAACTTGTGTTAATTTCTGGAAGTTTGCTGATGTGCACACACAAATTTGGAGCAGAGAACAAGAAACATGCTATATATTTGAAGTTTACTGACCATGAGAATATCTATATGAACTATAAATTAGAAATTAGTAATATGTATAACTTTTCATCAGAGTGGTTGATAATTGGAAGAGATAATCATAAAAACACTCCAGACACAATCTCATTAAATATGTATTTGAATTGGGACACAAGGAATAAATGCTACATAACTTGTTCAGTCCATGCTGGCATGGGAAAAACCCAATGACAATGATTATATTCTGGTTTATACTTGTCCTTATAACCAATAAAGCAGTTCCTTTCAAGAAAGTTAGATTTCAAAAAGAATTAAGAAAATCAATTAAGCTAATAACATACTTTATATCCAGTCTCAGCATTTTGGTTTGTTGACTTTAGAAATAATTTCTTGGCAACTTCATTGCATTAAAAAAATTACATGCCATCAATGGATCCCTATTGCAATTGTTTGACTTGCCAGAAGTGGCAGCCAAATCTACCTTCTGCTTGAAAGAGAAAAAGGATACATTTGTTTAATGTAATCCTAGACACTGTTGAAATATGGGATGGTCAACAATGTCATTTATTAGTTTTAAGGAATAATAAAAAAAGTTATCCTTTTTATTAACAAGGTTTATTGATATGAATTTTCCCTTAAATGCCAGGCTTTTCAAAGATCTGTTTTTTCAGCAAATTTTGAACTCAGCTCACAGACCCCAGTACTTTGGTTGTGGGGTCTGTAGACTCCAAGTTGAGAACCACTGGCTTAGACTAATGATATTCAAGCCAATGAAGGAACTTATACATGGTCACTCAGCCTGCTAGAAATAGTATCAATATCTTCCTCAACAACACCAACTTCACAAATATATATATATATATATATCATCATCGTTTAACATCCGCTTTCCATGCTAGCATGGGTTGGACGATTTGACTGAGGACTGGTGAAACCGGATGGCAACACCAGGCTCCAATCTGATTTGGCAGAGTTTCTACAGCTGGATGCCCTTCCTAACGCCAACCACTCAGAGAGTGTAGTGGGTGCTTTTACGTGTCACCCGCACTAACGTTCTGCTTTCCATGCTGGCATGAGTTGGACAGTTTGACAGGAGCTGGCTAAGCAGAAGACTGCTCCAGATTTCAATGTCTGTTTAAGCATGGCTTTAACGGCAGGATGTCCATCCTAACACCAGCCACCCCACAGAGTGGAATAAGTGCTTTTTATATAGCACCAGCACAGGCAATGTTGGTTTTAGCATGGTTTTTTACAGCTGGATGACCTTCCAAATGCCAACCACTTTATAGTGTTGACTGGATACCTTTTTATGTGACACTAGCACTGGCAGGGTCACCAAGTAATTTGCAAGACAAAGTTCCTCTGAGACAGATACATATACATGTGTGTGTGTGTATACACAGACATGTATGTGTGTGTATACACAGACATGACAGAAGTAAATTGACACCCTTATAATCATTAGAATTTATTTAAATCTGAAATACATTAAAATTGTTTATTAATTATTATATTATGAACATCTAATATTTAGTAGACATGCCCTTTGCATTTTTCAATGCAAGGCATGCTATTGATCAGATTATGAATATTCTCTTGGAGAATTCTTGCCAAGTTTCATGCAGCAATCTCAAAAGATCTGGCTTTGAGGATGCTTTCTTGTTCTTTATACAAAGTGTCCTGTCTATTATGCCCCACAGGTGTTCAATAGAGTTCATATCTGGTGATTGGCTTGGCCATGGAAGTTTTTTAATGCCATTCTTTTCCAACCAAACTTGGGTCTTTTTAGCCATGTGACAAGGAGCCCCATATTCCATAAATAAAGAGCCTTCTTTAATCATTTCACCATTGGAGAAGATTGGAAGGAGTCCTTTCTGCAATATGGACACATATTTATCTGAGTTTATGTTTCCATCACACTCCACAGGCTCTGATTGACCATTGTTCCAAATTGCTCCCCAGACCATCACAGAATAGCTGCCTTGTTTCATTGTTGGCAACAATCTTTTCATGTCAAATTCTTG
>NC_068984.1:82286543-82292892 GCF_001194135.2 Octopus bimaculoides
TTTCATTGTTGGCAACAATCTTTTCATGTCAAATTCTTGAGATCACAGAGTCTCCAGACCCACACTTGACCACTGTCAGGAAATACAGCAAATATGGGCTTATCAGAGAATATGACAATTTCTCAAAATGCTAGTGGCCTCTCCACCATCTCATTGGCCCAATCTTTTCTCCGCTTGTTGTTGGCTGGTTGAAGAAGTAACTTCCTTCTTGCTACTCTGGGACTGGCATCAACTTGTTCTGCTATGTCAGAGGCTTTGTCCTCCACACGAGGGCCCTGGTTGATCTGGGCGAGATGATGTGGACTCCTTCCCCTCTCTGGTAAATTGCACAATCACAAGTTAGAATATATATATATACACATATACACACATACATATGGCACATTAGATAATATAGTTCTAGATAAACAGAAAGTTGGGATGGTTTCAGAATGCCTTTGATCACAGTTCTTTTTAGTCAGGACTGGCCTTAAGAATTGTTTATATGTATAGTAGCAACATTTGAACATGCTCTCATTATTTTACTTTCTGTGGACAATTTAACTAAAGCTCATTAATCCTTCTTCACTTTCAACTGTTAAATAGTTAGAATAAATCGGAATAATTAGCAATTGCTCACCCTTACAGTTTGTCAAATAATGGTTCATATACTTTAGTCTTAGTTAAAAAAAAAAAAAAGGCAGTTGCTCAGGCATTGATTTTAGAAAATTAATATAGCTTGTAAAATGATTAAATTTCTCTTTACTATTTTTTATCTGTTCTTATATTTAATATTCAATAAATTCTCTTTAATATTACAATTAATTTTTTTTCCCGTTTTTTTTTTTTTACACTTCTGCTCTTTATCAGGCCAGAGTCTTCCTGAAAACCAGCAATCAAGTAGTTTGACTAGCAGCGGTGTTTTTAGTTATAATTCAGACCGCAGTGACCCATCCCCTCCTCTTTCAAACAACACACCTCTAGCTCCTAGTACAGGACTTAGCGGCTCATGGCCTCAGGATGAAGGGCTGGACCTTGAAGAAAATGTTCGAAGCTACTATGATGAATTTCCAGATGAGCTGAAAAGAAAGAAAGCACAAGTAAGGATAAAACTTTTCAATTGCAATTAATAACACAATCCTTTCTTTCCATTTCAGGAACAATTGAATAACTCATTTTCTTTCATTTTTCTCTAAATATGTATTAACTTTTTGTCCAGTACTGCCTATAATTCATATGGTAAAGCATGGCACTTTCAATATTCTGTACTTTACTGTTGATGACATATAAACCCTTTTACTGCATGAGAAGAGATATTCCTTTTGTGTTCATCATCATGATCATCATCAGTTAATGTTTTTCATGCTAGCATGAGTTGGATAGTTCAACAGGATCTGATTAGTTCGAGGATTGCACTGTGCTCCAATTTGTGCTTTGGCAGTAAGGAAGGGCACTCAGTTCTGAATGCCCTTCCTTAATGCCAACCACTATATAAGTGGTTCTCGATCATTATTTATCTGTGGACTCCTTTGATTACTATTTTATTCTGGTGGAACCCCATAGCCATTTGATGCTTAAAAACTAGTTTTATAGATACTTCTTTCAAAATTCCTATTTTGTTATTTACATATTAACTTGCATATGTTAAACTATGCAAAATGTTAAAGAAAGAAACTTGTTTCTTGCAATAGATACATTTAAATCAAACCATTACATGGATACTTAAAATGCTACTCTGGATCCCCAATTTACTATTTTGTTAACATGGAACCCCAAAAATCTTAAATAGACCCCAGTTGCAACCATTGCACTATATTGTGTACTGGATACTTTTTTTTTCATGGCATCAATGCTTGTGAGATTACCATGTAACTTGTAAGATTAAAAACTCCCTCTCTTTTACTTTCCTTTTACTGGGAGCATAGTAGTGAGCGAAGCAGCTTTATGCTGGAGGCTGAGAGGTTAAAGTATGAAATAATGGACAGGAACAGGATTTTCGTTGTATAGAAGCTACATGGTTCTTATACAATTATTTAAGGGTGGGTGAAATAATTGTGATGGTGCTAGAAACAGAGATGAAGTTGGCAGTGTCAGAGTGTGCCCTCAAGGCACAAAAAGGTAAATAAAAGAGAGATTGGAGCAGAGGAACAGAAAAAGTGTGTGGAGAGAGTGAGATACAGTTGAGTTGCTGATAGAGAGGGGTGAAGGTAGTGAATAGTGAACAAGGGCAGTGGGGTGGATGATGGTAAATATGAGTGGGATGGAAGGAGAGAGGATGTGATGACTAGCAGTACAGATTTATTGTTTTATTTTACTTATTTGATTTGATTTGATCTAGTTTCAGCTCATAAGTTGTGGCCATGCTGAGGCACTGCAATTTGGTGCTGCTACATAATTTTACTTCATTAATTCTTTTTAGAAATTTACATTTGCTGCTTGAGGGAGTTTGATGCTGCTGACCTCATCTGCACTTCCTGCTCTGAAGCTGGTTCATCTGGGACACTTGGCAGTAAGAGGTCCAGTTTCATTCTGAAAACACCTACATCCACCCCATGCAGGTTTCTCAGGTCCTTCAGGAGGATACTGAAGAGCTGTGGTCCCCTAAAGCCCAGGCTGTTGCAGTATCTTGTCCTATATCTTGATTGCATATTTGGAGTGATTGGCACTATGCAGTGTTGCCCTGTTCTAGTATTAGTATAACTCTCGATGCCAAAGTTTGGGACAAGTCCCTCCAGGATCTTCCAGATGTATATTATGGCATATTTTTCTCACCTACGTGCTTATATGCTGCATAGAAGCTATCTTCTTTGTGTAGCTTCGTTGGATTGCCTGAAGTTCTGCAATTAATTTGACATTGTTCATTTATTATTACATCCATTTTTCCATTCTAACTTGAATTTGACAGCAAGATACACTTCCTGATCAAAGAATTTCAACCATGACCGATTGGCCTATCTTTATGTTTTTTTTTTTTTTTTTTTTTTTTTTTTGTTAGAAGTCGAGGACATTGCCCGTGACCCTTTGCAATGCTTTCACGACTGGTGGGAGGGAAGGAAGGAAAGGGAAAGAGGGAGGAAAGTATCCTCAAACCAGAGATTCAGCCTGAGTGCTTGCAACAGAGTAGACTCTGCTAAAGTCTCCCAAGGATCAAGTGGTGGTGTTAAATTGAGTAAACAGATTTAATCTGCCACCCAAGTAGATCTTGATGGCTGCCAAGAGCCAGAACAAATACAGCAAGCCATGTTCTCTGACACTCTAATGCTTCCCTCAGTTCACTCTCCATTATTTATAAATCACATTGTTTATTTATCCAAGAATTATGAAAGTCACCTCAACAATATTTGAACTCAGAATATAAGGTGTCAGAATAAAGGCATTTTGTTGACACTCTAACAACTCTGAGAATTCATTTTAACCATTAAAAGAAAGTTTGGCTGCTATTTCTAGTAAATAACAGTTGCAAATAAGCAAAAACAAAAAAAAACAAGGATTTAATGAAAGAATATTTTTTTTCAAGTACTTATTTTAGAGGCTATGTTGTAATAAAGTTATTGCGGTTATTTCTATATGTATGTATATATGCCTTCCTGTGATGTTAATGTCTATATGTTTGTGTGTATAGATCTCTTCAGTGTAGTTTGATGTATGCATGCATATATACATGTAACATTTGTGTGCATATGTGTATGTATGTATATCAGTGTGTGTTTGCATTTTGTGTGTGTTATAAAAAGAAGCATTTTTGTTAATGTGAGTGTGTGTGTGTTATAAAAATCATTTTTGCTAATGTTTGTGTGTGTATGTGTGTTATTACAACACACCCCATATTTAAACACTTATAAAACTCAATCTTTCCAATATAACCGCACAGTAATTACAAACCATTCACCATGACATATATTTATTTGATGGTGAAACCATATAGAGGTTGTTATCTGCTGTATTTTCCAAGTCTATAAATAGTTAAATGAATCATAGAATTCTATATTTTCCCAGATTTACTTTCTCTTTGGTTATTTTTTTGTTGTTGTTTGTTCATTTGTTACAATGCATTGGTGCAACATAGTTAATCCAGCAGCCACTTTTGTATTATTATTTTTATTTATTATCTTTATTTATTTGTTGATTTTGCACGAACTGACCAAAGCTTTTGTTCATACAAACATTGTTTTTCTTATGCTTGTTAACGAGATTGTTCAATAGACTTTTTTTTTTCCATACCTTTTTCCATTATTGACTCTGTAAATATTATGAACAAGAGTTTTGTTTGCTTTGACTTTGATTCACTGCCTAACAATACTTGAAATATTTAATATGTGTGTATGTATGTGTGGCAATCTTGACAACATCCCAGGTATGCATTTAATGAGTTTATCATTGGCATGTAATTGAGAAGGTATGTTAGCTTTATTAATAAACTGTCCATTAATGTGTTTTTAATATTAGTGATTGTTTTATTTTCAATATGGTGTAATGGTGTACTTGTTTATACCTCTGTTGTTTGTGCATCTCTCTTTCTCTCTCTCTTTTTCTCTCTCTCTTTCTCTCTCTCTCTCTCTCTCTCTCTCTCTCTCTCTCTCTCTCTCTCTCTCTCTCTCTCTCTCTCTCTCTCTCTCTCTCTCTCTCTCTCTCTCTCTCTCTCTTTATGTTCCAAGTTCAAATCCTACCAAAGCAAAATTTGTTATGCGTTTTTCTAGTGTCAGTAAAGTAGAAGTCAAATATTGGTATCATTGGTATCAACAGTACCCCTCCCATCAAAAACTGCTGACCATGTGCCTAAAATTAGTACTTGTGTGCACACACAGAAACACACCACTACTACTACTACTACTACTACTACAATGGCAGCAAGCTGGAAGAATTGTTTATACTCCAGGCAAAATCCTGAGCAGCATTTCTTCTGGCTTTACTTTCTAATTCCAGCAAGGCCAACTTCACCTTTCATTCTTTCAGTGCCAATAGAGTAAGCACCAGTTAAGCACTGGGGTCGATGTAATCAACTACTACCATTCCCCAAAATTCCAGGCCTTATGCCTATTGTAGGAAGGGTTGTTATTACTATTACATGGAAAACATCTCTTGTGCTGGTTCTGTAACAGAATGCACTCAGTTATACTCTGTAAACTACAGAAACCAAACTTTGAAACATAAAAATGAAACATGGTCTTCCAATAATGTTGAATATTCAACTTTATGTACTGCTATTCCTGCAATACAACTAGTTTGAAATAACAGCATTTCAATCTTTGGTCTTGTAGTCAGTTATATTTGCCCTAATTAATTATTTTATCAATCCCAGAATGACAGAAGTTAGTCAGCCCTTGCAGGGTTTGAATTCAGAATCAGTTAACAATCAAAATGAATGTGTGTGCATTTTGTTAATTCTATATTGAATGTTGATAAGAGTCAATTTAGGCTTTTGCTACCATATGTTGATCTCTGTGTGTACTGATTAGATTAAATTATCCTATTCAATACTTTAAACATGATTAATGACTAAAAACAGAACATAGCTTGTCAATACTTTTGGTCTTATCTGCAACTATTAATCTAAGTAATACATTATCTATGTTATTGTCACAGTCATAAGATTTTCTATTTATGGCATTGTTATGTTTCTGACTTCATTTTTCATGCTGTAGCTTGTAACTTTTCTCTGTAGGGGGTTTATGTTATGGCTAAAAATTATATTCAACACCTGTTGTGTATTATTTTATGTTATTCTTTTACTTGTTTCAGTCATTGGACTGTGCCTATGCTGGAGCACACCTTCAAAGCATTAATAGATCACATCAACCCCACTACTCATTTCAGTCTAGTACTTATTTTATTGACCTCTATTTATCAACCATTAAGTTATAAACATCTCAGTTCTGTTCAGTTTGTGTGTGAAGGCACTGAGATGTGTATAAAGACTGATTACATATGCTCTTTCTTTGTAAATTATTGTACAGGTTGAATGATTCAAACAACATCCTCCACCTTCCAAATCGTCAAAACAAGGTGTTCTTGTTATTTTTTTAATAACTGGGAAAATATTAAAGAAATTGTAAATTTTCCTTATTTATCTGTCTGTCTTTGTCTATCTCTTGCTCCCTTTCTTTCTCTCTCTTGCTCCCTTTCTTTCTCTCTCTTGCTCCCTTTCTTTCTCTCTCTTGCTCCCTTTCTTTCTCTCTCTCCCTCTCTTTCTCTCTCTCCCTCTGTTCCTCCATCCCTCTCCTAGAAATTGAAAAATTTTAAATTTAGATTTTTTTTTTAACCCTTCTGAATTCAACTTGTATTGTCCTTTGTCCACTTTGTAAAATTTTTCAAAGACATCTAAATAGAAGAAGGGTTAAACCAGTGATATTTTTAACAGTTGCCATGATAT
>NC_068984.1:82293982-82295928 GCF_001194135.2 Octopus bimaculoides
AAGACTCCAACAGAAATCATTGGGAAGCTGGAGAGAAATATTAAAAGTGAACTAGATTACAGCAACACCAGCAATAATGACAATCAGCTAGCAAAGGCATTGCTACATGGCTGTTCAGCCTGCTAGAAATAACTGCAAAATCTCTCAGATCAGACCTTACAGTCTTGAAAGGAGAGAAGACACATAAGCCATGGAGTTCAAGAATTGCAATACCTGAGATAACAGATAGAATGGTTATGACTGGAATGTCTTTGGTCATTAGTCAGCTCAGTCAAGATTGACCTGCAGTTTACCATCACTGCCAACAACAACTACAATCACACCATAACAACAAAAGAGGTTAACAAACAAGAAGGGAATAGTCAATTGGGAAGGAAGTAGCTTCTTTTTTTTTAATCATTGATGATAATACTGTTAATAAAGAGAGAAGGTGTTCTTGCCAAGAATATTTGTTTCCCTTTGTAGAATAAAATCTTGTAATTTCAGGGAGTAACTAGTTTGAATTGCAGAATGGAGGTTTAAAGAAAGTGTTGGAGGTAGATGTTGGTCAATGCCATGCATCTTTAGGTCCAAATATTATCACAGGAAATGATAATGTATATTATATTTAAGCGAAGGAAGTATGCAATTCAGTATAATCAATGGTCTCATAAGAAAAGTAGTAAAGGTCATTGCTCTTTGAAAATGACATCATTAACCTAATATATCAAGTGATCTAGGGGTAGCTGACAGTCTGATTAATTCAGTTCCTTACAACTATATTGTTTAGCCTCAGGTTAACTCAATAAGTAGATCTACGAGTAAAAGCATTCCATCTGTGACTATTCTGTCTTTTTAGAATAATAGAGACAGAGACAGAAAATATTGCATCTGTAAATCAATGGTTATAATACAATCAGTTGGATGGCCTTTTTTAACTGTGATCTAGAATGTTCTATGTATGTGTAGCAGCTGCACTGTCCAAAGTATATGAGTGGGTGGTGAATCGTTAAAACTTAATACAAAATATTTTGCTGTATTTGTTCTGACTTTCTGTGATATAAATTCAATTCCTGACAAGGTCAAAAGCATCAGTCTAGGAGTGGTGAATTGGTGAAATTTTTAAAGCATCAAGCAAAAAACCTAGTGGTATTTGTTCTGGATTTTTGTATTCTGAGTTCTTGGGTAGTAGACTTAATGTGTTGCTCTGTATAACACCACCATCTGGTGCTTGGGTGGAACAGAGAGATATGACATTATAAAACAGTGGGGATTTTATATCAAGTGTGCTAGGAAACTAAATGGGAAGAAAGAGACAAATATATAAAATATTATGAAATTTATCTACCTCAAAAAGGAGAACAGTGATTAATATCAGTCATGGAATCCCAGGTATATCTCAGATCTGCAGGCACATATTCAAAGTGGACTAAATCACCCAAACCATACTTGCCAATCTCAACCACCTTTAGAAAATTTATTCAAGGACAGCACTTTCCTCTCAAACCTCACCTTCTTTAAATGGTACTTGGCCAAAACTCTATCCACAATCCTTTCAATCTTGTCCACCAAACAGACATAAGAAAACTGCCTGTCCTTCCTTCTGTGCTAAAGAAAGGCAGTAGGTCATCTCAGTCTTCTCTCTCGGTAGAACCTAAGTGAAAATATATAAATACATAGGCTTTATATGTTCTTTAAGCTTGTATGTTGTTACTACAACACTTTTTGGCAGACGCCTAATACAGAGAGATTAAAACTGAAATGCCAAGTGCATTTGATCCTTACCACTTTGCTTCAATAGTACCACTTCTTGGCTGATTGTGCTGCACTGACTGAACGATTCTGCCTGAGAGATGTTGACTTCTTAAGAGTAGGTCTTTTTCTCAGTCTCTCTGCCTTTGTTGCCTCTCACTTCCCTCTCTCTCTCTCTCTCTCTCTCTCTCTCTCTCTCTCTCTCTCTCTCTCTC
>NC_068984.1:82295969-82301243 GCF_001194135.2 Octopus bimaculoides
CTCTCTCTCTCTCTCTCTCTCTCTCTCTCTCTCTCTCTCTCTCTCTCTCTCAATAGCTGCATTTAATGTATTTTATCCAATAAATCTATAAACAAAAAGCACTTCCTATGTTTCTCGCACACTCACTCATTCACTTGAATGACATTGCAATAATATATGTTTTGATATATTTTCCATTTCCTTATTTCAAACAACATTTTCGTTGTGGAAACCAAATCAATGAACACTATTGTTATTACTCAAAAATAAAAGATTACTATCATCAAGATGGCAAGCTGGTAGAATCATTAGTGGCATTTCTTCTGGCTTCATTCTGAGTTCAAATTTGACTTTGCCTTTCATTCTTTTTGGGTCAATAAAATAGACATAACTCAAGTACTGGAGTTGACTTGCCTCTCCACTCTAAATTGCTGGTCTTGTGCCAAAATTAGAAAGAATTATCATCATCATCATTGTTTCTTTGTTTTTTTTCTTCTGTAAATGACAGTCAGAGAAGGAAAGGCAGCTTGCTCTGAATGCTTGCAACAACGTAGACCTGACTAAAGGCACTGAAGACGCCAGGTGTTGCTATAACAGTACATTGTTATTACCACATGTTCTGTTTTTATCATTGTCCTTGACTATCATCTGTTACCTCTGTGGCAAATAAACAAATTGTTATTATTATTATTATTGTACATTATATCTGCATAAAAATTAGCATCAGAAAAGCATCCAGCCATAGATGTCTTAAAAAGTTTCACCCAATCCATATTAGCATGAAAAACTGGATGTAAAAATGGTTCTTCTCAATAGTTTAATGCAAGTAGGACCACCTCCATGTTTTTAAAGTGTTTTCAATACTCTTTTCTACTCTCGGCACAAGGCCTGACATTTATGGAGAGGGATCCGGTTAATTAGATTGACTCCAGTATGCAACTGGTATTTAATTTATCGACCCCAAAAAGATGAAAGGTAAAGTCGACCTCAGTGGAATTTGAACTCAGAATGTAAAGACAAAGTGTTTTCAATAATAAGACAGTTTAAAGTGGTGAGCTGGCAGAAAAGTTAGAACGCCAAGCAAAATGTTTAGTGGTATTTTGTCTGCCTTTATGTTCTGAATTCAAATTCCACTAAGGTCGCCTTTGCCTTTCATCCTTTCAGGGTCAATAAAATAAAAACCAGTTGAACACTGAAGTCAATGTAATTGTCTTACCCAGCTCCCCTGAAATTGCTGGCCTTGTACCAAAATTTGAAATCGATATAAAGATAGTTTTTATATGATAAATGTTAAGATCATCATCTAACCTAATTGTTGTTTTTATTAAGGATCATCTCTGATTGAGCAGGTCTGTTATTAAAATAATTCCAGCCATGCCCTTCTCACCCTATATTGGGAACTTTGTCGTTCAGTAGTGCTCTTCCATTTTTTTTTTTTTTTTCATGATGCAGTGTGTGATATGAACAAGATTTGGCTGCTGTTTCAAGCAGATTAAACAACTGTATAGAGGTTCCCTTGTTGTCTTCATTCATTGTTATTTAGTGTTAATTTTCTGCTCCTTTTACTGGATGAAAATACTTGCGTCTAAAGCAACAACAATTATAAAACAAACAAAAATAGCATCTCATAATGAATAGCATCTCATAATGAATAGCATCTCATAATGAATAGCATCTCATAATGAATAGCATCTCATAATGAATAGCATCTCATAATGAATAGCATCTCACATAATTTCACGAGAACTAATTCAATGCCTCTTCCTATGTGTTAACTTCTTCCTATATACACTTCATAAATAATAGGTAGGTAAAGTATATAATTTAGAGAATGATAGTGAAAATGAAAAAAGATAGTGTAGTGAGGGTGAGAAAAAGATAGAATACGATATTTAGAGAAAGTGGAAGAGTTTCCAGAGTTATAAATGATATGCTTCGTTTTCAAAAAGCATTGTGATGGTTTTGTGAACAACTAGGTTTTTATGAAATATATGAAAATACATAAAAATTCACGTGAGCACAGCCACACCTGATGATTCTGTTGATGCCAATGTAGGATCACCTAATTTCTGATGAGCACAATTGTGTATCTATGTATATGTGGGTGCATCGGCACATATATATATACATAGATACTTCCATACTTATATACATATGTATATAAATATGTACACACACACATGCATTTGTGTGTACATTTAGATGCATTCATACATGAACACACATATGTATATATTTATATACATAGAAACAAATTTTCTGACATTGGTGCACTCAGTTGATCCTATTGATTTGTATAGAAAACATTGAACTGTGTGTAGCAGTGCATATCAGCATCCACACATGCACACACACTTGTATATAAGTATATTAGTGGGTGTGTTAAGGATCCTGCTCGGTCGCACTATATACAGCGGCATTATATTGTGTGTGCATGAACAACACACTGACATGTGCACATATTATGATATTGTGCCATCACCAGCATGCATACACCTGTTTTGTGTCATTGAATCATATTAAAACTGCACCGAGTTGCAAATATTTGCTGCACACCTATGCTTACACATATACATATATGTGTATTTGTGCATGAATGTATGTAAATGTATGCAAAAATGTGTGTGTGTGTGTATGTGTACCTATTTATATATATAGATAGATATGCACCCACACAAATACACACATTCACTCACCTTCTGGCTCTCACTTCTCCTTTTTCACTTCCTCTCTCTCATTCTCTTTCCTATATGTAGTGTATCTGTGGATGCGTTTGTGTGACGCATGCACATATGCATTCATACACATGCTCTCTTTCTTCTAATTTTTTTTCTAATGTCTCTTCCCCTCTTTCTTTCTTATTTGGTGTGTATGCACACACACACACACACACATGCACCCTCTCTCTCCTCCCAAATCCTCTCCCTATCTCTCTCCTCCCACTTCCTCCCTCCCCTTCTCTCTCTTTCTTTCTTCCTACCTGTCTCTCACACTTCATTGATCTGTGATAAGAAGTGTAACAACAAATAAGGGTTACAACTTCTCAAATCTAATTGTATTCTTGTGCATGCATACGTCGAAATACACACAAGTACATGTACACGTACACACACACACACACACACACACACACACATACACATACATAAACATTCAATCAATTGATTTTGCAATCTGTAACACATTGTGTAAGGGATTGGCAACAGGATGCAGGCACACACGCACACAAATACATGCACACACACAAACGAATACATGCACACGCACAAATACATACACACACACACTATTACACACATAACCATTCAGTCAATCGATTTTGCAATCAGTAATACACAGTTTGGTAAGGGATTGGATACACAGTAAAACACACACATACACATATTTAAGGTTAAATGTACAATGTATACAGAAGAGAGGTAAATGACACTACATGCACCTCCTGCCAACAAACACATACCTATTTCTACCTCCTCCTCCACCATCTCCCCCTTTTACAACTACATGCACACACACACACAAACACACACACATTTCCTCCTCCTCCTACAACTACTACTCCTACTCCTACTACCACACCTACCTCTCTTTAAATTCTCTTCTCAATCACTGGGAGAAGAACACCTATTGATGATGATGAGGATGTTGACGATGATGATCAGGATGGTGATAACCTGATCGATATTTCACTGTATTGAAAGCTGATTGGCTGATATCTCGGTTGGAAGTGAACTGAAATAGGACATTGACCCCTTCATAATCAGCCTCTTACTCTTCCTCTTATTCACCATCCCCCTTTCCCTTCATCACCTCTTATCTTACACCACTACAACCATGAAAGAATTACTACTGCTTCTACAACTTACTGTTCTGCTATCATCAGGCTACAACAACTATTATTACTGCTACTACTAGCCCCTTATTACTAGTATACATATATGCATACTACTAGTACTACTACTACATTTGACTGTTACAACGTATTTACATTATGATACATAGTTGACTATTTTAATGTACTACTGTTTCTAGTACATATAACAGATATATACGTATATGTATGTGTGTATATGTACACACACACACACACACATATCTGTATGCATATGTATACACACATGTATATATTTATATATATATATATATATATATATATATATATGTTTGTATGTATATATACATATGTGTGTTTGTAAATATATGTATATATATTTTGCTTAGGCTTTATATGCTAATAACCTGGTGTTAGAACTTGATATCCATATGCTTTAGAATGAAACATCAGTTGAGTACAGAGCAGTAATAACAAATCAACATGACAAAGGAACAAACAATTATGTTATGAACTTTGTTAGCTTACAGCCATTTCTGCTATAATATGCAATGTACTCATAGTTGAATGTTTAAGTATCAGTGAATAGCTTCATTGTAGCTTCAAACATGAAGTGAAGCACATTACATTTTATAGCAGAAACAACTGTAAGCTAATAATTGTGTGTGTGTGTGTGTGTGCACTTACATACATACATATATATACATGGTCTGATCAATAAGTATCCGGATTGTTGCCATAGTAACAAAGCTAAAGCACACAGAGTGAAGCTGCTTGGCACAGATTGACCTTGAACTCTGATGTGTATGCTCACTAAGTTTTAACGTTCTAGCTCATTTTACTGTTTACAGCAGTGTTTGGAAGGAAGGTGTGTAGCATGTGATCATTGCTTTGACCATGACAGAGAAAATTGAGCAGAGAATCTGAATCAAATTTTGCCAAAAGCATGGCAATACCTGCTCAGAAGCCTATGCAAAGGTTTCAAAAAGTTTTCATCATTCTCAACATAATCAAGGAGATCTTGTGCAACTGAAACCCAAGTGTCTTTTTGGTCAGCTGAAAGTAAGTAATAATGGACTGAACTGAACCGTAATTAATCAGCACATCCTCTGATAACTCACAGATGGTAATTCAATGACTTTCTCTCACAGCTGCATGCACATCTGCAATGTTTTTATCAGTTCTGCTGGTTGTGGGTCTCCCAGAGCGTTTGTTAATATTGACATTTTTTCAGCCATCTTGGAAACATCCGAACCACTCATACACTTGTATGCAGCTCATACACTCCTCTCCATACACTTTCTGCAACTTTGCGTAAGCCTCTGAGCAGATATCACCATGACAACTTTCTTTGTCATGGTCAATGCGTCAATCACTTGCTACACACCTTCCTTCCAAGCTCTGCTGTAAACAGTGGAAGTGAATTAAAAAACAGTCCGAATACTTATTGATCAGACCTTATA
>NC_068984.1:82301330-82317782 GCF_001194135.2 Octopus bimaculoides
TATAAATATTTAGTAAATGGGGTAAAACGCATATGTTAAATGAATTCTTTTATTTCCAACATGTCTTACGGTTAAGCTGGTTCCTATGTATTTCCCTGAAGAGAAGATTACATCCTTATCAACATCACCTATTCCTATGGAAGGTATAATTTGTAATCTTCGAAACATATGTTGGAAATAAAAGAATTCATTTAATATATGCGTTTTACTCTATTTACTAAATTTTTATATATTTACTCAAGTACCCAAAATAACAAGGGGTTTCTACCTCATAAACAGGAGTTACACCACAGTCATTTTGTGATCTTTGCTACCCTGGTATCTATTAACCAATTTATTTTGTCCTAGTTAATTATTAACTTAGAGAAAATAAATACATATAATAAAATATATATATATATATATATATATATAACTAATTTAGAGACGGACCACCACTCTACAACTCAGTCAACTCAGAACCCATCCAAATCCATGCTGTGTGGCATATACCATCTTAATATATCTGATGTTTTAATCTAAAAATTTAAATTAAATAACATATTATATAAATAAATCATATAATTAAATCATAGAAATATTAATTTTAAAAATTTAGAAGGCAAATATATAAATTGAACAGTAAAAATTAATATGATAATATTCAGTATGGAAGTATTGGATGGTTTAATTTATATATTTATATATATATGTGTGTGTGTGTGTGATTCTATAATTTAACTTGAATGAGTTGTGGATTAAACCAGTGAAATTTTGGATATGTTAATCCCTTACAATCAGTCAAGAGTTGTCCGTTAAAATTCTGTTCTGTTTCTCCTTTATCTCTATTCTATGAATCTGAAGTGTAATCTTATATTCCTGTGAAGTATTTCAAATTAATAATTAGAGCAATTGATCTTAAATTACTGTTATTTAAATCTTTGAAATATCCTGTGAACAGAGACAACTGCTGTTCAGATATAACATTTCAGTGTTTCAGAAATGTAGTTTAAATAAGGGAGTTTTGAACAGCAAATGCTATGTAGTTTAATAAGGGAACACCTAAAACATCATAAATCAAACTCTAATCATCAATTTTTACCAGTTGCCTTGCTTCCCATCATTTTGATTTTTGACATTTACAAATATAGATATTTATGAAAAAAAAAAAATTAGCTCATTGATTTTTTTGATATTGTGAATGATAATAATGTTGCTGTCACCTTTTTCAATTATGTCTGATTGTACCTTTCATATTATTCTCTCTTTTATAAAAGGTCATTTTAAACAGATTGATATCGAGAATTGATTAAAGGTCATTCAAAACTATTTAAGTAGCTAGAATAATTATCTGTAAAAACATTCTCTTAGACAAGTTATTGATGGCTCTTTTATGTGGGCCCCATGATATATAAATTATTTAGGTTAGGAAAAAATGAATAAAGACGTTAAGTGTTTATCTGATCAAATACCCAGAATGAATAACTTGGCTGTGTAGTTAAGTATGTTTGTTTTACAAACATGTTGTTTTGGGTTCAAACTTACCGTGTTGGACCTTACCTTCTGTGTAGAATTTTGTTGTGCAGAAAACCACTAAACAGATGTTTTGAAATGAAAATATGTGTTCTACTTGAGTTTCATAGACACTTCCTTGTCATAGCATTTGGAAAATTGCAACCAGCAATGCTGTTTGTTCACAAAGTAAATACTTTATAACAAGTATAGGATTTTACCAAAGAACTTTACTTTTAAATGGAAGTCATTGAATTATTTTTAATATTATTTGATATAACCATGCAATGAATAAATAACATTTCATTGTTTTGTTGTAAATAGACTAAACAAAGTTGTCTATGTAAAACATTTATCATAAGCATGATGTTTTAGCAGTTAGACATAAGGTAGTGATGTAACAGATTATCACTGATTCGCAAAATACCTAATTAACCTTGATTCTCTTAATGTGTGATCTGAACCTGGGAAATAGAATGTATTGTTGTTTAGCTCCAGGTCATTCCTATATTCCAAAGTGTTCGATTCATGACCAATGAGTTATCTTTTTAAACTTTAGAACTACTTTATCCAAAATATCTATCTTTTACTAAGATGGTAGTGTGTGATTTGAGAGGCTTTTGGTTGTTATTTCTAGCAGCTTGAGTAACCATCTACAGGCTTCCTCATTAGCTTGATAGATTAAGCTGAGATGAGCTAGGTATCGTAAGTATTATATATTGAATGATATCATGACAGAGGTGGCTATTGTATTTTGAACCTGTGTTGAAAATGTGACAGTTATTACAATACCAATATTAAACTCGACTCATTCCATCAGTAGGTTAGATAAGCCCTTTACAAGCATAACTACAGCCTCAGGGGTTTGTTTTTCAATCAGAATCTATTCTCAGCTGGACTACTCCAAGCATAGTCACTTAATGTACTTTATCATGCTAACACCATTTTCAAATTTATCTCACACAGAACTTCTTAGCAAATTTTTTTTATCTCTGATGATGGTTACTAAAATAGAAAATTAAAATAAAGCTTTATTTATTTACTATTTGCACTAAAGTGGATACATAAATAAATAAATGCTTAAAGTATTAATAATATAGATATCATTTTAGTATTTCATAACTAAGTCAAACATGGCTGAATTGAAGCCAAAATCAGGACTTTTAACTAAAAATAATACAAATCTGAACATAACAACAAAATTTGAAATAAAACAAATCTATTCATTTGGGAACTAAATTTCAATTATGAAGTGCTTATTCAATATGTCAGTATGCCAACCTTAGACAGAAATATTTATTTCTAATGTCAATAGTTGGCCTGATGCCATTGTGCATGAAGATTGCATTCTACAAACAATTTTCTCTTTGTTCTAAAATCATTGTTTTAACATTAATGTTTTCCACTAACATAAATTCTGTTGCTTAGAGGTAGTATATTCAAACTAAGGATATCATTTTTCCTTAACCAGTATATGTTCAGTAGGTTTATAAATTCATATATTTTTATTATGAATTGTTAGCATGGTAGGTTTACAATTTAATTGCTCAACAAATGTGGGAGGAGTGCCTTTTATGGTATACACAATATAAAGTGTTGTGTGCATACATCAATGACTGATGCATCTGGACACATCTTCAGTGATGTGCCTGGTATCATCAAGTATTTTGGGTCTTTCTACATCATACATCCTCCTCCAAGTGACCCAGCTGGGGCTGATCCGACCCCAGCTTGTGTCCAGATGGCCAACTAACTACCCTATGGCTCTCCTCTTTTGATCCACAGCCATCGTGAAGCCCTCTCTGCCGTATTGGTGGTACTGCAGATGGCCTTCCTCCTTCTCACTCCCTCGATACCCAAACTGCTGAAGACTCTTGTCAGGGAATAGGCTGTGAAACCCCTGCATCCAACCTCCACTGGGAAACACCTCACTCTCCAACCAGACCTGTGTACTTGGAGAGCTTTCTCTCAAAAGCTTCTTCCAGGCGATCTTCCCATAGGACAGTCAGCTCCAGTAGCACCACTTGCTTGGTGGACACGATGACAATGTCTGGTTGCAGGGTGGTGACCACAATGTGGCCAGGGAACTTAAGCTGATACTCAAGATCCACCAGTAGCTGCCTGTCTCTTGCAGATGTTAGGATGCCCACCGATGTTTTTCTGGCTGGGGTTAGCTGACAAAAGGCGATGGTTTTCTTGGAGAGTAAATATCTTGTATTAATCTTGTCTAATTTAATAAGTGATATAAACATGTTCAAAAGTCTTGAGAAATATGTCAGCCAAGAACAGTGTAGAATACATACTTGCAAGGATTCCTTTTTGTTGTACAACTGTATTCCTATAATGGCAGTCAAAAGCTAGTTGTAATTTGTTGCTAGATACATCTGTCATGGTAATTGGTCATGGTAGCCCACTGGACAGTCAATCATGAAGATCTTATAATAACTGGAACAAGATGAGACAGGGTTATCAGTGGTGTAAATGTGGTTATGTAATTAATATGTTCTCTTTTCAGTTTTGTGGTTCTGGATTCAATTTCACTGTGTAGTATCTTGGGCAAGTGTCTTTTACCATAGTTTTGAGCTAACCAATGAATAAATCACAGATATACTAGAATATGATGATCACAATTGATATGTCTTCGATCATAGGTCTACTTGATCAGGGCTAAATTCCAACCAGTAGCGTAACTAGGTGGGGGCAGGGGGGGCACGTGCCCCAGGTGCTGATTCAAGGGGGGGGGACCTCATCAAAAGCAAGAAAGATGAGACTTTAAACAATTGTATTTTTTTTATTACATCTCATTTCACACATTAGGTTTTTTTAATGATTCAATCGGGGAAGTTGGTGCATTAAATGATTAAAATAAGGAGGTTTCGTAAAAGTAAACATTAAAAAAATACATTTTGAATTACAGGCTGTACCGAACTGGCAGGTAAATGAACCCTGGTAAAGTATTTATTCTGAAAATATTGCTTTAAAACATTAATTACTTGTAACAAATAAGTACTATATAATATTGTAGATTTTGTAATGGGAGGGAGTGCATTTTTGCAGCTTCCCCTGGGCACAGTTTACCCTAGCTATGCCACTGATTCCAACAGCAACATAATCCAGTTTAGTGTTATATTTCTATAATGTACCTCTTTATTATTTATCAATATATCATATAGGTGCAGGCATAGTAAAATGTTTGCTTCCCAACCACATAGTTTCAGGTTTAATCCCACTGAATGTCACCTTGAGCAAGTATCTTTTATAGTTCTGGACTGGCTAAAGACTTATGAGTGTAAACATATCTTATCATGGGGAAATATTACCTTACTTGAAAACAGATGAGGGTTGGCAACAGGAAGAGCATCCAGCTGTAGAAAACTGAACCTCAACAAATTCCATCTCGCCCATGTGAGCACGGAAAAGTGAATCATACCACATAACCTATTACAGATATTCTTAACTCATATAGCAGATGCCCATCATTCTCAAGTCTTGTTTGAATTTTTATTTCATTGACTGATGATTTTCTTAGTTGTGAATGAAGCTGGTTTCAAAATCTCTGCTGCTTTCTGTTTGGGATTTCACCAATTAAAGACAAGGAATTTGATCTAGGGTTTGTTGATAGGTTAAATTTGGATTCTGTAGATCAGTGTCGAAGACTGTTGTGATACAATAATCTTAAAAGTTTACACCCCTCATTCCCTCAGAATTCTCTTGTATTATTCGCCAAGCAAGGATGCCTTGATTTGCTGAAAGTAGCAGTTAAATTTCCTTCATATCATGCCCTATTTTTTCGTATATGACACAACTCATTAGATAATATAATCATACATATCCTTAAAATGACAGGATGCCCACAACTAGAATGCTTTTGACATACATCTGTTCAATCAAGATTGACCTGGGGTTAAACAATAACTCTAATTATCAGAGAATGAAATAGGGGGAGAGCTGCTTTTGCTTTTTTTTTTCTTTCTTCTTTTTTACATATTTATTTATTTACTTGATGAATCAAGATTGTTTTTTTCATGTTAGATGGAAGTGGTGCTGTATGTTTTATGTGCATTATAATTTGTTGTGGCTGGTTGTTAACTGCAATAACTGTTCTGTCTGCAATAAACATACACACATACTCTCTCTCTCTCTCCCTCTCTCACACACACTCTCACATGCACATAGACACATGCAGGCACTATTTATGTGTTATTGCTTAACCTTGAAACCACCCAAACAGTAAATTCCATCCTCTTGTAAATTATGCTATAATCAAAAAGCAAATTAAATTTAAAAAATAAAACAAACAAAAATATAGCCATCAAATCCCTTTTCTCCTCCCTTAACTATTTATTTATTTCCATATCCCCTCCCACTTAATGTTACTCCCTACTGTAGTTTTTAACACTTTCTCTAACATCTGTAACAGATTAACAGAGATGGAAACTATAAAAAAAAGCATTGCAGCCACCAGGACAAACATCTCACAGACACACCTCTAGACAATTGAAATGTCATCTGTTGTTCTGCTGCAGCATAGTGGTTTAGACAGTCGAAAAGGTTGTGTGAGGGTGATACGAATGTATTTTGTTTTCTTTCTTGAACATAAATTTATTTTTAAACACTAAACTTTAAATATTTTTGTTTTTATGGCTTCTCCTCTTTGTGTTATATATTTCTTGAGTTTTTTTCCTTTGGTGTTTGAAAATTTATATCTGTCGAGAATGTTTGTTTTTGTTTATCTAACCCTCAAAATGATAATGCTTATGCAAAAAAATTGGTCTAATTGCTTTGTGGTAAGTAGCAAATGATAAAACTCATAATCTTTGATGACTGCTCTCACAGAGTGATAACCTTTACATGTACAATATTACCCAAACTGCATCACAAAAAAAAGCAAAAAGACCCTGACAGTCCTCTTCAAGAACAGAAAAACTTGAGCTCTGATCACTTACTGATCTTCTACAAGGATCAAATGTGACCAATCCACTTTAGAGTACCCTTCGCATACTGGGTCAGTGATGCTGCTACATGCACAAACATGCTAAAATACATTCAAAAGAAACCATTCACCTTATTGACAAAGATTCGCTTGCCAATGCTCTACAACCATTTGCTGATAGCAGTGGTTATACCATGTTTTTCTTTTCTTTGCACCTTGTATCGCTACTGCAATGGTTTCTGCTCTTATGAACTAACCGGCTGTCTACTACTCTATCCAGGCCCAATTAATGCATTTGTCTCTTCTCCTCTCATCACTCCGCCCATTAAACTTTATATTTGACAATTTTACAATCATTCCACACCATATCATAGCTATTTGAAATTATCTTCTTTGTCCACATTTTATTCTACAGGGATCAAACATCAATAAGTTCAATTTTGAACATTAATCTCGTCCATCTCACCAATCTGGTTTGGTTTGCAAAGGTTATGGATGCTACCTTTCCTTCAACTAAATAAAATTTATAAAAATCGCAGCTTTAATTTCATTGAGTTATGTTAAAGCTTTTATTCTAACTTACCTATTATCTGTCCTCTATTTGAACTTGGAATCTCTGATATTAAGCTTAATCTTAAAGACAGTTTTCAATATTCACTCTTAAAGACAGTTTTCAATATTCACTGACTTTAAGACGGTGAGCTGGCAGAATCATTACTAAGCTGGGTAAAATGCTTAGCGGCATTTTATGTGTCTACATTATGAATTCAAATTCCATCGAGATCAACTTTTCATCCTTTCAAGGTCAATAAAATAAATACCAGTCAAGTACTGGAGTCAATGTAACTGACTAGCACTTTACTCCAAACTTGCTAGCCTTGTAACAAAATTTGATACCAATATTCACTGACTTCAGATATTTAGGAGAAAATGAAAGAACAGCATTTTCTTTGTGACCTAGTTTTACATCTAAATTGGAACCACTTTACTCATATTTTCTTTTCTTTGGGCCAAGATATGCATATTCTATGTATACATCTTCTCCTTCTCGTAAATCTGTGGGCAAATGTCTAAAAAAAAGTGCTTATCTGAGAATTACTTATCATACATTCTATGTACACAATATCTATTACCATAATTTAATATGTTTATGAATTATCAGAGATTGGCTGATGAGTCTGCTAAATGAAATAAGGATGATCTTTTAAAGCCTAAAGCTAGGTTTTATAAAGAAACAACTGTAAGTGATTAAATCAAGAGTAAATTAACTTTGATATATTACTGGTATATACATTTTTTGTTTTTGCTGTTTAGTCCAGATTAGTCATGTTCAAGCTGACCTATAATCAACGTACTAGCTTTGACCATTCCATCTTTTTTGTGTACCAGGAACTATATTGTCTATTGTACCTTCCTTTATTTAAGATGAATAGATAGGATTTGAAGGTAATTCAGTTGCTATTTCTGTCAAACAACCATATAGAGGGTACCACATTGGCTTGGCTGGTATATGCTTTATTGACTACAGAGAAATGGGGAACAAATTCAATCTTGTCACAGATTGAACTCCACAAACAAAATTCATTGAAACATTTATTGTGGTATGCAGTGTATCAGCTGTTTCTATTGCTTATCAAATGAGAAAATAATATATCCCTTATTTTAATGTAGTCTCTTATAATGAAGAATCTTGTGCCGTGATTCTTCCATCAAAATATATCCTCTGCTCTGTATTTCATATCATTATGATACATTGCCCAAGTAATAATTAAAACCTTTCTTTGACTTAGTTTTATCAGTTTCTGCTTTCACTACTTTAATTGCTTATGTTACTGATTAACTTGAGATTTTGTTTCATAACCAAAATCAACAGTTATTCATATTCAACAAAGTCTTTTGTTTTTGTTGTTGTTGTTGTTTCTTATCTATTGAATTATTGAATAAATAAGGCAAATTAATATTTACAACATTTACTTCTACTGATTTTGTTAAAGATATTACTTATAAGTATATACTGTATCATAATTGATGCAATATCTGATATTGAAATATCTTTTCTAAGACAGACTTTAAAATAAATCTATGTTAGTTGATGTCAACCTTTAGACAAGTGTTGGCTACCTTTGTAATATTAGGTCTCTCTTCACTAAGAGCAAGAATATAACTTGGTTTTCTTTTATTTTTGAGCCCTACATGCTATTGACATTCTAATGTGATGCTGTTGCTGATGTTTAGTCTCTGGTGAGTACTGATCTAGCAGACCTATGACCAAAAGCATTCTAATCATTCCATAGCATCCCATCATTTTCCAATGTTCAGAGAATTCAAGATCACATTATCCAATGTATTCTTTTCTAAAATGGTAAGACATGATTTGAAGGAGATTTGGCACCTATTTCTAGCAGGTCAAGTAATCATATAGATATTTCCCACATCAGTTCACTATGCTTATATTGGTATGTATTTATGAAAATATTAACTGTTGAAGGTTTCTCTTCTATTACAGGTTCAAGTACGAACAGTGTTTCAGTGTACATGGCCAGGCTGTTGTAAAACACACAGTACATGTGCTGGTATTGAGAAACACGTACGGATAAAACATCTCAGGTTAGTTATGTTGTTCTTTAGAATATTATTTTGGTTTTTGTTTAACCATCCAGTGTTCAGTTTCCATAACAAGACCTCTTCTCATATACAAATGTATCCCAACTGTGTGTGTGTGTGTGTGTGAATAGAACAGATAAGTGGGGTGAGAGAGAAAAGAATATAATATTCTTTTACGTGTTTGTCATTAGGCTGCAGCCATACTGAGGTATGGTGTCAGAGGACCTGCCCCTTCTGCCAGATGAAACCAATAAAAAAAAATGTCTTCTACCTAGAGCTGAGGGCAAACTAACAAGCCCTCTGATGGACCTTGTTCATTTGTTTTACTTTTTTTTTTTTCTATACTGCATGAATTATCTGGATACTTATTTAAGATTAAAAGATCTACAACTATCCTGGTCTAAGAATTCAACATGCTTTAAGCATAAAATGCTATTTTGCTGTTATTCTTTGACTGGAAGGTTCTAATGCTTATTTCACCATTAGTTTGTAAAAGCATTTTTTACACATTTCAAGAAAAGCAGAAATTTGTGAATTCTAAAGATAAATCTACTATGAAATCATCTATCTAGGTTTCTGCTTAAGAGGTGAGGATCACTTTAGAAGGAGCATTTAGGGGAGAGGATATAAAGGATTTCACTATACATTACTATTTAGGAAAAAAAAATAACTATGTATACTGTAACATTGTTTGGTTAAGAAAATAGCTCTGACAAACATGCTTTTTAGTTTTGTAAGTAGCAACTTTTTTCAGTAGAAATATTAATGCAATCTATTTTACAAAATAGTTTGCAAAATGTTTATACTGTTTTATCTTTATTGTCATTCTTTACAATTTAAGAATATTTATAAATTATATATCAGATATATGAGATAATATATGATAATATAACAGATGAATGGCTTGGGTCAAAAGCCTTTGTGTTGCTTATTAAAAAAGTTAATTGATTTTTGAGCTGGAAATAGCTGGCTGTTATCCTTACAATAACTTAACATCAGTGCATAGAAATGAGATTTGGTAATAGACTTTGCCAAGTCTGAAATGTTTCTTTCCTTTTGACTAATAAATGGTTTGATTATCTTCTCTGCTTCATGTAGCTTGTACAACCAAGATAAATGAAGCAACTTTAACAGTTTCTAGTTGTAATATGCCA
This sequence comes from Octopus bimaculoides, assembly GCF_001194135.2. Classification (NCBI taxonomy): domain Eukaryota; kingdom Metazoa; phylum Mollusca; class Cephalopoda; order Octopoda; family Octopodidae; genus Octopus; species Octopus bimaculoides. Next base: position 82,311,513 of record NC_068984.1, read on the forward strand.
ATATTCCATATTCCACTCAAGAAGTCTATGTTATATGAAGTGGAGTTTGTAATCCCTGGTGAGAGAGAATACTGGCACTTTAAGCAAGGCTCATTATGAAAGAGAGAGAGAGAAAAAAGTTATCACTCCAATAAAGGACTTTACTTGAGACTCTACAACTATTACGGTTCTCATCTCTCCGTGGCATACAAATTTCACTGAATAGTTTTCTCATACAAACCACCACTGGTATACTCTTCCTATCCAACATTTTTTGTCAAAGTCTGCTGGAAAATGCTTTGTTTTCTTACCTGTAATTTGATTGATAACTTGCTTTAATTTATTGGTAGCTTGCTTACTACACCTGCAATACTTGTGATAACTACACCATACCTTTTAACTACATTCATTTTATTAGGGTGTTTAACCATATCATGTGTACATTTATAAGAAGCCAAGTAAGTTATTAATTTTGTAAATGTCCAAAATATTCTCATCCTATTCTACTGATACTTTAGCCAACTTTAAAAATTTGTCTAACCAACAACTAAGCTAAAACCGATGTAATGAATGGACAGAAATCTTTAAACTTTATAGTCTAAATGATTTTAACATTATTTAGTTTTATTTTTTTATCTTGCCATTCATTCATTCATTCATTCATTTTATACCTCTGGGATTAATAAAATATCTATCAGTTGTCTTCTGGGGATTTATTCAGGTAGCAGTATCTCTCCTGCCCCTTGCTAATTTGTGGCTTTGTGGCAGTGTTAGAAATCCAATCATTATCATTATTTATCAGCTAGTACTGATAAATAATATGACAGATGCACCACATATCCTATTCTACTAAAACTCATCTAAAATATGCTATACATTATTGTAAAATCTTTCTTGAAGTCTGTTCCAAGATAGCAGTTTACTAGTGCTTATTCATAAACTGTAAATTACAACATCTATATTGTCATAATCCATGAATGTAGCTTTCCTTGTTTAGTCATAATCCATGAATGAATGTTTCCATCTTTAGTAATGACTTATGAGTGAAAGTTTCTGTTTGATATAATCTATGAAAGAAGATTTCTATGTTTAGTCATAATCAATGAGTGTAGGTTTCTATGTTTAGTTATAACCCATAAATGACAATTCCTATGTTTTCAAATATGTGGAATGGAAACAGATAAGTGGATAAAGCAACAGACTTAGATTATTATTTCATAATCTCTCTGAAGGTATTTTGATCTGACCCTTAAGATTAGTTTACTTCAGTTGAACAAGCTAGAGAATATCTGTTGGAACTGCTAGAAAAATCTACCTGTAATAGACTAGTTTCTTCTAATTTGGGTTATATTTTTTTCTCTCTTACTTAGTATGACAGGAATTAAAGCTAAGTGCTATCCAGGTTAACTGCTATGGTTTTTAACTGATAAGAGAGAGATTATGGCACCAGAAAGATTGTTACAAGTTTTGAAGTTCAACAAACTCAGTCACTTACACATAGTATAAGTATTTGAAGAATGATAATTGAAAATTTTTGATTCCAGCACACATTTGCTCTTTCCTGCAAAACATTTGCTGACCTACTTTCTGATGGACATTTTTAATAAGTTCCCCAGCATTTAGATATTTTTCAACATTGGGAAATGTCATATTTTCATATTACTTTATTTTTTTATTTATTGTGTTTCATTACAAAACATGAAAAAAAAAATATTAAAAGCAAACAATAACTTGCAGGAAAGACCAACAATTCCAGTGTTTCATGCTGCATGTGACATTTTCCTTTTGGCAAAAAGTTGCAACTCAACACATAGAGGGAATGTTACAATCAAGTATTTAATTTGCTTTGTGTACAAAAAAAAAAAAAGCAATTGTTTGGTATTGATTTACAGAGTTACTACTTTTGTTTTAATTAACAAATTACTAATTAAAGAGGAAAAAAACTACTATTAAAAAGTAACACTTTGAAGAACAAAAACAAAATGCTGTCAAGTGTTTGCTGTTTGCTGATATCTCTTCTCATGTTAAAAAATTTCTAATTTATTTCTGTAGCTCTGAAATGTTGTTTAATATATTTTATTGACACTACAACACATAGTTATTATCTTTCAGAGGACAACACCACTCTAAGTGGCTAAATGGTTGGGTTTCCAGTCTACTAAATTAAAACTGAAATGATCAAAATGATTACGTGTAATATCTTGTTCTCTTTAGACAAAGCTTATTGTTCTAGTTACCTAAATTGAAAGAGAGTCTCCTCTTTGATCCTGCATTCAAATATCTATGGAGTTATTTAGTTCAATTTTGGTCTTGCTTGAGCAGACTCATGATCAAAGACACTCCAGCTGTGACTATTCCATTTCACTTTTCAGGCATTGTGAACCCCCAGACTACATAGTTCGATACGGTTTCTCTCTTTTTCTATTTTTAAGATGGTAATGTTTGATTTCAGGCAGATTTAGCTTCTATTTCTAGCAGAACGAGCAGCCACATAGAAACTTCCTCTTTGGCTAATATAAAATTATCTATGATCTGCCTAATTTAGAAGTTACTTATTCATTTTAATAATATAATAATAAAATTATTGTGTATAGTGCTCAGGTGCACTACAACCCATCAAAAGTGCATGTATAGTATATAGAATTATGTACAAAAGTTAGGAAACTGAACAGTGTATGAGTCATGATATACATGTGTACATGTATACGGAGCAGGGGATATCAGGTGTAGTGTTGGTGAATTTCAGGAAGCATGGAGGTTTTAAAGGATGCAATGTCTTGGCAACTAACAACTGATGCAGATAGCTTGTTCCATGCTTCAGCAACTCTGTGTGTGAAAAAATGTTTCTGATAGTCATGGGAGCTGTTCTGTTTTTTGACTTTGTAGGCATGCCCATGTGTGTTAGACACATGGAGCTCAAAAAGGTGTTCAAGGTGGTTGTTAGCACAATGGTTAATTATTATGTGGGTGTTTACTTAGTCAGTTGCCACATGTTGGAGTGTCAATGTAACTATGGCCAGGGAAGCAAGGCATTCAGAGTATGGTAGATGCCTCATGGAGGGTATTCACTTGGTTGTATGTCTCTGAACAGTTTCCAGGAGGTCAATGTCCTGAACAAAATAGGGGTTCCAGATTGGTGATGCAAATTCCAAGTGTAGCTGCACCATAGTCATATACAGCCTTAAATAGATAGCTGGAGTGCAGAACTAATATCACACATCCTCATATTTTTACAGTAATAACATGTTTCAGCTTTGAATTGTAGAACAGAATGATCTCAATAGATGTAGAATGACCATGGCAATAAAATTACTCAGATGACTAAGTTTGAACCCAGTGCTTTATATTAATTAAATTGTTAGCATTGGGATAAAAATGCAGATCTGAAACACTTGCTTTAGCAATTTATAAAACTTGAAAATTTGCAAAATAAAACCTAAACCCTATGTTGCCAAGTAGAGGGGTGATCAATGTAAAAATTCTTTCTTAAAAAATAAATATCAGCTATTTAGATAATTTGAGATATTGAGAGTTGAACCAGTTGGTTACTGTGCAACCTACAGAGGTCAGTGATTTATGTTACTATCACTGTTGTCCTTGACCAACATACTTAACTCTCAACAGCTGATTCTACCTCTAAGTGGGTACCATTGGTAGCATAATTCACTGCTATAAGTAATAGCAGCAGCAGTAGCAGCAATATTATGGTAATGGTAAGTAATGCATTAGCTTGCAGTGCTGAGTGAAATTACTACTATATGAAAAGTTACCTGCATCATGAGGAAATTTGTTTCCTGTTGTGTAACAGTACAATGATCTGCTGACTATCCTATCACTTACCTGTTAAATACCTAATAAATCAAAACTAGTGATACACTAATTTTCTGCACTGTTATATTTGTTATACACAATAAATTCCAAGATATATTTTACTGATGCTCTAGGATGTATCAACTAGGATGTTCTTGGGCTTGTAGTATCTTCTAACATCAATCCCTCTCACCCAGTTGACCTAACCAGGATTGATCTAGTCCCAACTTGAATCCTAACAGCAATAATTCATGAGTCTGCTCACTTTATCCAAAGCTATCTAGTGACTTTTTCTGTATTTTCCGCAATGGAATGTATACCCTCACCACCTCATTGCATCACTTCAAATGTACTTAGAGTTTTTCAGAATGACTGCCCCACAAAACACTGGCAACCTACTTGGCTTCTGCACTGCTCTACAAGCTTCTTCTATGAGTTTCTTCTATGTGCTCTTCCCAGGACATAGTCAGTTTCTACATGATTGGTGGAATCTGAGAAGATGACCAGGCAGCATGTCATTGGTATGATGTGCTTCTAGAACTTGGATTGCTTAGCAATATCTTCTGCTAGTTTCCAGACCAGGGATGTGGAAAGTAGCCATGGTCACATTGTCGTTTCATTGACTACAAGTCATCTATTCAGTACCAATAAACCAAAACTAGTGATAGACTCTGTAACTTAGCTATACTTATCTTTTATCTTTTACTTGTTTTAGTCATTTGACTGCGGCCATACTGAGACACCACCTTGAATGACTTTAGTCAAACAAGTTGACCCTAAGATTTTTTTTAAAGCCTAGTACTTATTCTATCAGTCTTTTTTGCTGAACCACTAAGTTACATACAATGAATTCGTTAGGTAGCCACATTTATTGCAATATTATAGTAACAGCTGTATCATTTCTACATAATCCAAATAGATGTGTTTAAGAGGTTTGCTTACATGGTTTTAGATTCTATCCCTCTGCATGCCACCTTGGAAAGGTATTTTATATCCTATCAATGAAGTGAACTGAGTTACTGACTCAAAAATATTTTGGAGATATTTTAGTTCTTTTAAGATATCAGCCATATATTACAGTTAAATTTTGTATTAGAGTTCTGAAACAGGCCATCATAATCTAAAGAAATGTCCCTAATAATGCAATATTCAACTAATTTGTTTTAATGTATCTTTCAGTTTTTTTATATTTTTTTTTTATAGATTATTTCAGCTCTCCCCGCCTTTGTTTCATTATCAAGCTAGAGAAAAATCATTTAAATTACACATGTATGAAATCTGGTTTCCATTACCAATGTTAATCTCATATCATTAAATCAATATTTTATACCAATGAGAGAGCCTCTACAAGGTCACTCGATCTCCTAGGAACAACAGTCAAGCCATACCTTCATAAAGAAAGATACAGTGAAACATTGAGCAATGATACACAAAAAGACATGTTGGTCATAGATGAATGACTTTCATCATAGGTCTACTGGAACAGGGCTGACTTGGAGGTGAACAACAGCAACATGCATTTGTTTACGTAGATTTGCGACTGTTGTTTAAATTCATTTAGTGTACAAGTGGATATGACTTAGCAAGTAAGGTATCAAATTACCAATTCTTAAGTTGTGAGTTTAATTCCATTTGCAGTCAAGTTGTGTGTTTTAGCAATTGTAAACATATCAGTTTATAGTGTCGGATGACTTACTGTGGCTGTCACTTTATTTAGCTGTTGAGATTATTTGCTGATGATATGTGCAGTTAGCTGGAATCCTATTCACTCACATAGTTTAGTTAATATTAAGATATTTGTTACTATGAATGTCTAAAAGCTATTAAAACTACTTATGTTGTAAGATATTAAACTAATATTAGTTTTGATCATTTCAACAAGTGCAGCAGACAACTCAGGATATGTTTCAGTTTTATTGAATCTCTTCAGATATAGATTTATCCCTCATTTACTTAAAGCTGTGAAGCAGCAGCCCTTGAGAATTATTGTTGTTTAGTCCAAGATCAAACAATAATTTGGTCATAAGTGCATTCCCCTATGACCAAAGACTTTCTGGCCATGACCAATGTATCTTGTTCTCAGGAATGTTGTTTCTAGGACTACATAATTCAAGGTTTCCTTCACTTTCTAATGCAACAGATTGTAATTAGTAGGAGATTTGATTGTTATTTCTAGCAGGTTGAACAGCCACATAAATACTACCAAGTTTCTTTTTAACAAGAGATGTTCTAAAAGTATTTTTATTGTTTGAGCAGGATCGTTGCCAGTGCCCCTGGACTGGCTCATGTGCGGGCGACACATGAAATCTTTCGAGCGGGATCATTGCCAGTGCCCCTGGACTGGCTCATGTGCGGGTGACACATGAAATGTTTGAGCGGGTTCGTTGCCAGTGCCCCTGGACTGGCTCATGTGCGGGCGACGCCCCTGGGCCGGCTCTTGTGCGGGTGACACAGGAGGTTTTTCGAGCGGGATCGTTGCCG
>NC_068984.1:82319014-82321091 GCF_001194135.2 Octopus bimaculoides
TATATATATATATATATATACCGCCTGACTGGCCTTGTAGGGTTTTCGAGCGAGATCGTTGCCAGTGCCCCTGGACTGGCTCTTGTGCGGGTGGCACATAAAAGACACCGTTTTCGTGCGGGTGACATGTAAAAGCACCCACTACACTCTCTGAGTGGTTGGCGTTAGGAAGGGCATCCAGCTGTAGAAACTCTGCCATATTAGATTGGAGCCTGGTGTTGCCATCCGGTTTCACCAGTCCTCAGTCAAATCGTCCAACCCATGCTAGCATGGAAGGCGGACGTTAAACGATGATGATGATGATGATGATGACATGGTTCAGTTAATAGGGTTATTCATAGAATGTTTTGGCTATAAATTATCAGTTGCAAAATGAAAAAGAAGTTACTTAATTTACATTTTTGGTTAGGTATTTGCTAGTATATGAGGGTATGAATTATTACTGGTATCTCATTTCTACTATAATAGGTCTTTCACTTCTCAACTTGTTTGCTGTGTTTCACTACCATTTGAACCCACTCCTCTACTTCTTGCAATGATCAACTTCCCTTCTGAAACTGCATGCATCTCTATATTCAACTTCTCATTTCAAGCACTATTGCTGTATAGAACAAACCACACACTTCCTTTCATGTATTCCAATGATAGATAGACTCACACTGAAACACATTAACTATATAAATTTCACTCAACCATAGCACAGAGATTCCCATGAGCTAAGAGTAATATCCTTCTTCATTGCATGCAACAATAAACAAAATTAAAAACCACAATCTCTATTTAGATAAATGTTATGATTGTTCTTAGAACAGATACACTGAGTAACAAATACAAACTGGAGTAAGACCCTTAAACATATGGTATGAATTATTTTGCTTGATGTTATGATAATACCTGTTAGTAGAAGCAGTCCTAAAATGAATTGATATGAAAGAAGATCCCTCTTTCCTTTAGATTTCTGAAATTCTTCCAGAGTTTGTAAGCATTTGAAATTGTAATAATTCACTAGTAATATCAAGTCACTCTTAATTCATCTCCCTGTCCTAATAATTCCTGTATTTTATTTATTTTTCTTCTCCTGTAAACATATCTCCCATTTCAGTATAAAGTGGTATAAGCACTTTCAATTAAGCATTAAAGGTTTGATTTATAGATGCTACCTTGTAGACAGCTCTCTCAGCTCTGACATATTGAAGATACTATTGAAATATGGGATCTTCAAATTCCAGTCTGAATAATACATATAGCAGAATGGCTATTAGACAGAACTATTTATCAATGATACTATAGTAATTGAGGTCTAATTATTAATGATGACAATGATGATATTTAGAAGATCATTTTTTTACATAGGCATTAAACCTTATTGGAGCAGGATGAAAAAAAATTGTTTGTTTAATACATTTCTCAAGTGTATTAGCAATGTAAATAAAGAGGAAGAAAAAATAAGGTCTCCAACTCTTGTTTGTTAAGAATATAACACTACATATAATAATAATGACAATATAAGATCAGTCTTTTTCATGATGATGTTGATTCTGTTTTGTAGCTTTGCTATAAGATTGAGATTAGTTAATAAAAATTCACTCAGAAATAAGAAGGAAAACTTGCTTTTTTTCTTTCTTAAAGAGTTTAATCTGTTCTTAATAGCTTCACCTTCATTGCCTGTATATTTAGATTGGAATTAAAATATCAGCATCATACTTTCAACATGCACTTTTTCATGCTTGCATGGGTCTGACAGAATTTGTTGAGGCAGGTTTTTTTATGGCCAGATAAAAGATGCTTGTTGCATGCACATTTGTGCATGTATGTGTGTATGTATTGCTGTCTCTTTGCCTCAACAAGCATCTTTCAGTTTCTGTCTACAAAATTCCACCCACAAGACTTTGGTTAGCTCTGGGCTGTAGTAGAAGACATTTGCCCAGGGTGCTACACAGTGGGACTGACTCTAAAACCATGTGGTTGGCAAGTAAACTTCTTACCACATAACCATGCTTGTATGTATGTATACATACATACATACCTACATACACACACACACACACACATATATATATATATATACATATATATA
>NC_068984.1:82321563-82323912 GCF_001194135.2 Octopus bimaculoides
TACAAAAACTGAACAAAGTTTTTAAAGTTTGTTCGGTTTTTGTAATTGTGAAATTTTTTCGCCATGAACGGTTTGTGTTTTTAAACGGAATGTATTCTTTCTGATGTTATATTTATTCCTGAATGATGTGTAAAGAAATTTTGATTTAAGTCTCTTAATGAATTCTTTATACTGAAATATATATTGAAGAAGATAAATATGTTCATTTGAATTTATACATTTTTGCGTCGTAACTCCTTTATTATTATTAATATATATATATATATACATATATATATTGTACATGTATGTATGTATTTATATAGGGAAAATAGAAGTTGAAAATGCACTGAGAATAGTTCAAATATCTTTTATTAATATGTTTAAAGCTTAAACCAGTTTCACAGTTTACACTGATTTTTAAAAGGTTCAAATAGAAAGACGTGGCTTATTTCGTGGCTGTCTTGCTTCTGACTAGTGTTTGAAGCTTGCCCTATTTTTATAGGGAGTTCATGTTTTGAATAGGATTTTATTTGTAGAGGATAGTCACATGACTGGTCTTAGAAATTTTTGTAGGTTCCCCCCCCCCCATCCGCTGTGTGTTAGTATCAAGTGACAATGTTTGGTAAGTTAAGGCTGACATGGTTGACTGAACATGTCCAAACAATCAATGCTCTGGACATTTTCTGTCAAGTGTTTGTAGAGAATGAGCACATGGTTAAGTTTATAACCTTTTGTACGTTTCCCACTACGTATATGCATTAGTGTCATGTGACAGTATATTTTGCACCTAAAAAGAAGGGCAACACGGATAAGTGAACATGTTTAATTATAATCAGGGAACTCCAGATTTAATCTGTTTGGTGACGTTTGTAAGTAGTCCAGTGGCTAAAGTTTAGGTTGTTAGCTGTGGAGCTTCCTCATGATAAATGGCAGAATAAATTTTGTGTGAATAGTTATTTGTGTATGTATTCTGTTAAAATCTTGGTTTGTACTTTCGTATGAAAGTATTTTCTTACAAAAATAATTATTTGTGCTTCATTTGTAGCATTCGCTAAACATAGGTAGAGTGGGAAGACCTGGAATTTGGGTGACTTATTTTTTGCACATATGTCTATGTGTCCACTCAGTGGAATCTGTCTAGTACTGGGGTCTCGTATTTGTTGTCAGTGAATGGTCAGTCTATTTCTTGGAGTTAGCTCTGTTTGACCTATGTAATCTTCATTAGATCTTTCACATTTGATAGCGTATATTAAATTCCTTGAAGAACATGTAAAGTGTTTTTTTACGGTAAAAGTCTGTCCTGATTTGAATTTGTATGTTGTGTCTTCAGTAAGATTTATGCAGGTCCTGCAATTGGGGTGGCCACACTTTTTGACTGTTGGTGTAGGAATTGTGGAAGGTAATTTAGCGCTCATGAGGAATTTTCTGAGGAACTTTGATTGTCTTTTACTTTTGATTATTTTGTGTATTTTGAATGCTCGTTTCATTCTTGGGTTGTGTTTTAGTAGTCGGATGTTCTGGTGGATAATATTGTAAACCTCTATTTGCTTGTAAATATTGCCATCAAAGTTAAATAGGTTGTTTTCAAGGATAAACTTTAATTAGCGGGAAACATACAAAAGGTTATAAACTTAATCATGTGTTCATTCTCTATAAACACTTGATAGAAAACATTCAGAGCATTGATTGTTTGGACATGTTCAGTCAACCATGTCAGCCTTAACTTAGTATTAAGTGAACATTGTCACTTAATACTAATACATGGACATAGTGGTGAACCTACACAAATTTCTAAGACCAGTCATGTGACTATCCTCTACCAATCAAATACTATTCAAAACATATACTAATTTAAGCCATGAACTTCCTATAAAAATAGGGCAAGCTTCAAACACTAGTCAGATGCAAGACAGCCGCGACATAAGCTATGTCTTTCTATTTGAACCTTTTGAAAATCAGTGTAAACTGTGAAACCCATTATAGCTTTAAATATATTAATAAAAAATATTTTAACTATTCTCAATGCAATTTTAACTTCTATTTTTCCTATATTTCTACCCATGTGGAATAAAATAACTTTGTTTTAGGGAGCGAATCAATTTAGATGAGATGCAGTTTGGGTTCGTGCCAGGTAAAAGCACTACTGATGCCTTATTTCTAGTGAGACAGTTGCAGGAGAAATACCTAGCTAAGGATAAACCTCTGTACCTGGCTTTCGTTGACATGGAGAAAGCCTTTGACAGGGTCCCCCGATCCCTTATCTGGTGGTCAATGAGGAAACTTGGGATAGAAGAATGGTTAGTGAGAGCTGTGCGAGCCATGTACAGAGATGCTGCCAGTAAGGTGAGGGTTGGAAATGAGTACAGC
>NC_068984.1:82325364-82337129 GCF_001194135.2 Octopus bimaculoides
ATTTATGCAATGTTTCTTTGTTTACAGCAACATAGATTTATTGTGTTTTTTCTTTTATGTCACCTGCTATACAGTTTCAAATATTTAAAAATTTAATAATGCTCACATACAAATAATTGTATTGCATATTTGTTGCTTGTGTATAACAGAAAGCAAGGGCTTGATTGTGTGCATGCATGTGTGTATTTGAGTGTGTGTGTGTATTGTGTAGTCATGCTTCCTATTATTTTCTTACATAATAGTTTTGCATCTGCTCTCAGTGTTGGCATTGAAAGTTTGGTATTCATTACTTTGGAACATCCTCTGCACATATACACTCATGTATGAGAGACCCAACCCACTTATGTACATAAGTGCATGTTTCTCTTGATATGTATATGCAAATACAGAAAGAAAGAAGAGTGGAGGAGAGAGATTCCTATAGACACATGTATAAACCACCAGCAGCACCAACATTTTCTTGGCTATCTAAAGTGGTAAATAATCAGTGATTAAAAGCATCAAAGTCTCAAAGTAGTTCAACCAAAGGTTGAAGTGTCTCCAGTTCTGTCCAGGATGTATGTGTAAGCCACAGGGAGAGAGATGAGATATTATACTTAGTAGCTTCAAATAAACCCTTATATTTCAACAGATGAGAGTCAGGATGCCAGTGCCAAACTTTGCCTACAGTATATCAAACATGGAAATCTCAGATTGATTCCACAGTAGTTGAAGCATGAGTCAGGACAGTATGTCTCCATTCCTGTTCTCTAATGAGGCTGAACTTTGCCCACTACTTAAAACTATGACAGCAAATTTGTTTGTGATTGATTGGAACCAAACACAACAAGAAATATTTAATGGATGAAGAATTGATATAAGAGGTTCAAATGTTCATGTATGTTTAGGCCCATGATGAACAGAGATTTAGTGGTGGCTATGCAATCTTTTCTACTCTAGGCACAAGGCCCAAAATTTTGGGTGAGGGGGCCAGTCGATTAGATTGAACCCAGTACACAACTGGTACTTAATTTATCGACCCTGAAAGGATGAAAGGCAAAGTCAACCTCGAAGGAATTTGAACTGGATATATAATTGTTAAACAGGATGTCAAGCGTTAAGGCAAGTCAAACATCTCAAGTCCTATACAATATTATTATAGGAAGAAATTCAAAATCTTACAGCTGTTTCTGGGATATCCCCAAGTATGGGATATTCCATCATCAGAAACAAATAGGGGAAAAAATATGGAAAATGAAAATGGTATATATCAATAAGATGACAACATAGAGGAAGGGAGTAAAAGAATAAGGAGATGGAAAGAGAGAAGGAAAAAGAAGCATAAAAGTTCATAGTTCAACTTTCTGAAATTATAGAAACCAAAGCATGAGTCCTTAGGTGCAATCCTATGTAGATCCATGAGCATAAGTCTTTAGGTGCAATCCTGCGTAGATCCATGTGGATTAAAGTCCTCATATAGTAGACATCCCAAGAAAAAGGTGCGAACATATCAACTTTCAATAACAGAATGCTTCTTTTTTCTTCTCTCTTTCGATCTCCTTATTCTTTTACTCTCTTCCTCTGTGTTGATATATACCATTCTCATTTTCCCTATTCCCCCCCCCCTATTTGTCTCTGATGACAGAATATTCCATACTCAGGTATATCCCAGAAACAACTGTAAGGTTTTGAATTTCTTCCTATAATAATATTGTATATGACTCGAGATATTTGCCTTGCCTTGAGGTTTGACGTCCTGTTTAACAATTATATATAAGTAGAGTTAGCTGAGTTATTAGCACAAAGAATGCCTTGCAATATTTGTTCCCTGCTCTCTACACTTTGAACTTAAATGCTATTGATGTCAACCTTGCGTTTCATCCCTTCAGGATCAATAAAGTACCAAACTAATACTGGAGTTGGTACTTCACTTTCTCTTTTATTCTCTAGAAGAAACCGATTGTGTTCATATTATAGAAAGTTGGGCTCACCTAGTTTAAAATACCCAAGACACTCTATATGTTACAAAAATACCTTTACATATCCATCAGGAATCAAGCTCCCCACCACCATATAAACACACAATTACAAAAGGGTACTGACTGTACCTTTGTATAATAAATGATAGGTTTGATTATTTCTTGTTTTCAACATAGAAATACCACAGTATGGTTATATATTGTGAACAGGGGAAAAATATTTGGATTTAGCTAACATTATTCTTTGATCACACAAATAAAAGAAAGAACCTAACTGGATCTGGCTTCCTAACCTTTATCAACAGAAATATAGTCTTCACTATTGTTTTCTTTATAAAAATTTTGGGAAAAATTGTAGTGCCAAGAATTGGGATTAATTGACAGTTTAATTATAAAACGAAGTTGACCACATATTTAAGTAGTAAAAATGTGATTTTGGTTATTTCCAATATTTTAAAATATTCACAGTAATCTGAAAAGCAGTGATTTCGAAAAATATATTAGGGATTAACAAACAATATTTTCTTTTCAGGCAGCCAGGGGAGACAACTTGAAATGTTTAGTCAGAAATATAACCAACACCACTGCTTACTGGCTTTGATAAGTTTATAGAAATATTTGTAAAGACGCATTGAACGGTGTCAAGAAATTAAATTTATTGATAATTTAATGAAAGCATTAAAAATAATGAAATCCACCTTTTTTATTACTTAACTGTATGGTTAGCACCATTTTTATAATTAGTTTATGAATTAATCTCATTTCATTTGTGTCATTCAATGTTTTTCTACAAACAGTTCTGTAAAGTAAGCTTATTCCTTGAGGCTAAGAAGCAATTACAAAGGCTATATGCTTCTGCTGTTAAAATCTAGCAAACCAAAAATGGTTATTATTGTCTCCCTTCATTGCCCAGCCAAATAGAAAGCAGCAAACCCCTGTATTTAACCTTACTGTAGTTATTTCTGATCTTCAAAAACATTGGAATTAATCAAACCTAAAAAGTTTTAGTGAACTCACTGTTTTAATAAAAAATGTTCACACTCAGTGTTAATACTTTGAACATTTTATTCTAAGTGACTTTAACATGATCACTCTGAGCAGGTAGCCAAGCTTTCTTACCACTCTCTTTCTCTCTCTCACACACACACACACACACACACACACATATACATACGTGAATATATTATTATATGTATGAGCGTGCTTTGCAGTGCACTTTGAAACACAGTATATATATATATTTTCTAGTTAGACCACTTGCTAGGGAGGCTGTAGGCTTAGGATCTGAAGGAACACTGTAAAGCGAAGTGCTTTATGGATGTGAAACCTAGGTAACCCCATAGACCAGCCATATCTATCTTCATCTATATACTCTACTGCTCTATAACTTAGTGCTTCTTTTTCAGATTTATGATTTATCAATGATGTGTGTGTGTGTGTGGCTGAGGGTGATATATATATATATATATGTGTGTGTGTGTATACAGAGTGAGAGAGAGAGAAAAAGAAAGAATGTATGTAATTAAGGGTGATTAAATTCATATGAACAAAAACGGCCTTTTGATATAGGAGTTTACTTCTGTTCAGTTATTTATTGTTTTTACATATACATCATCATCTCATCATCACCATCAACTACCTCGAAAATTCTACCATCTCTCCTCACCACCAGTACACCCAATCCCTGGCAACACCAGCAGTAGCAGTTAGCTGGGTGTTTACTACGTTAGATTGTTCTAGATTTTTTTCTCCCCTCCCCCTCTCTAGTTTGATATATCATCTGGGTTCTGTTGTTGATTGTCTGCCATAAAACGAAATTGTTAGTTTGCTTACAGAAGAAGAGGTGGAGGGGTGATGAACGATAACCCACAACACCCTTCCACTTTCACTAAAACAAAAAATGGGGGGAAAAAATAGAAAACTACTGAAGAAATTAAAATGAAAACTAAGGAAAACAAGTAGAAAAGAGGACAAACACCATCACCCCTCTCTTGAACAGAACCTTCCAATTCAAGTACTGTTAGTAGTAGTAGGAGGAGGGGGGCGGTGGTGGTGGTGGTGGTGGTGGTATGCAATACTATTGGTAGCAAGTAATGGCAATAGTATTAGTAAAAGCAGTAGAACCAGAAGCAGTAATAGAAGTTACAGTGGTGTCGGTGATGTAATAGTATTGGCAGTAAGTAAAAGTAGCAATATCAGCATTGATAAAGTAAGTAGAAATGGTAATGGTGGTGGTGGTGGTGGTGGTGGTGGTGGCTGTTGTGACTGTGTGATAGTATTGGTAGCAAGTTGTGGTATTAGTATTGGTATGAGCAGTAGCAACACTGAATGTGGTGGTGGTGCTGGTGGTGGTGGTGGTGATGTTATGTAGTATTGGTAGTGTTTATGATGTAATGGTATTGATAGCAAGTAGTTATAAAAGTATTGGTAAAACAGATAGTAGTGGCAGTGGTTGATAGTGATGTTAATATAGTTGTATTATTGATAGTTACTGGTAGTAATACTGACGGTGGTGTTGGTAAGCAGTAGTAGTAGAATAAGGGGAAAAGGCAGGAGAGGCTGTTGTTTATGGTGGATGTGTGTGTGTGTGTGTGGCAGGGTTTTGGACTGGTGTATAGTAGAACTATTTATGTGTGATGGGCACAAGCATGGCTGTGTGGTTAAGAAGATTGCTTTGCAACTAAGTGATTTCAGGTTCAGTCTCACTATACAGCACCTTGGGCAAGTGTTTTCTACAATAGCTTCAGGCTGACCAATGCCTTGTCAGTGAATTTGGTTGATGGAAATTGTGTGAAAGTGCATTATACATACATATAAACGTACATCTGTGTGTGTTTGTGTTAATCCCCCAATACCAGTTGACAAGTGGTGTTGATTTGTTTACATTCCTGTAACCTAATAGTCCATCAAAAAAAGACTAATAGAATAAGTACCAGACTTTAAAAAATAAGTACTATGGTCGGATCTATTTCAAAACGGGGGCACCAGTATTTGCTTAACGAAACACTAACGAAACACTTTGAAACTTGGGACACTGGTAGAATGTGTCATATAAAACATCTTTTACTCTTAGTCTTCTTAACAAAAAAACGTACATCGCAAGTTATTCCATGTTGAAGTTGTCGTATTTCTGTAATTTCAACCAATCACTGACGTCTATTCAGCTGAATAGAGTTACTGCTGGGCGGTCATAAAAATGTTATTCCCTGTGACATATTTCATCCGGTTTAATCGTAATTTATACGCATATATTGTTTATATAATAAATTACGCTGTGCGTATCTATGTGTGTAACAATTTTAGAGTTCGGATTCTAGAGTTATGGTTAGTTTTAGGGTTAGGGTTAGGGTTAGGGGATTAATACGATATACACCGTTACAGCGCTAACTGTTTTCAACTGAATAGACGTCAGTGATTAGTAGAAATTATCGACAATTTTTTACATGAAATAAATTCGAATACAAAAATTTTTTTCTGTTCTATAACACAAAATAGATAAGTATACGAAGTTTGAAAGTCTTTCGGTACCAAAAACACTACATAAAAATAAATGAAAACTGGTGCCCCCGTTTTGAAATAGATCCCTATGGTCAATTTGTTTGACTGAACCCTTCAAGGAGGTGCCCCAGTAAGGCCACAGTCCAATGACTGAAACAAGTAAAAGATAAAAGATGATACGCACGCACACGCGCGCACACACACACACACACACACACACACATGAAATAGAAATATGTAAAGAGAATAACACAGTGGCCTGTGACATATATTTGAACAACAAAGACAAATAAGGATATAGTAAATACCATACAAGATAAATTTTTGATTTATAGAAATTATCTCCAGTTCTAGATAAGATAGAACAATTGCTTGGTAGCAATTGAGATCAACTCTAAGTGAGAAGTGGGATAACCTCAGGAATCAAAAATTCTCCAAAATTGATATGCCATTAAGAGAAAGACAGTCTGACTATCTGGAGACAAGAGGACAGCTATGTACATATGCTTCTGCTTCTGTAATTGCTTTTTTTCTAAAGCATTTGACAATTATTGAAAATTTTACTGTGATTCCAATATTTGGATATGACACCTCCCTGTGTTACCTGGTCAATTATATGAGCGATTGGCTTGAGCCCTATTTTTTCCAGATACTTTCAGCATCTCAGCAACTATTTCTGATGGACCTGCTGTCTTCCCCATTTATGTCCACTTCAAAAGCTGTTCTCTCTTTCTCTTTCCTGCACACACATATTCCACATTCAGCAACCTTTCCTCCTGCTTTTCATTGGTAGTGAGGGTAAATTGCTGTCATTTCAAACAAACTTCTCAGCAATGTCTGACAATGCTTTGCAATCCAGATCACCTCACACTTCTATCCTCTTGTCCCAGCAGACTTGCTAGCCTCCTGCTCTCTACTTCTGTTCAAGCTACACACACTTGTTGTCTAGATTCTCTCTTAACCAGCTATAGCATATAGTTCTTTCCTGTCCCTTTCCTTCCAGTCTTTCAGGGCCTGTCTTTTAGCTCTAATGGCTCTGTCTAGTGATACACCACTACTGCTACTGTTCTCCCTTACAGCTGACTAGTACCTGGCTCCAGCCACTGAACTGATCTGTAACTTTCAGTGGATTATGTTAATAATGAAGAGATTGGTGGATTTGAAGAAAAGAGTTTACAAGCAATTTAAAAAAAAAGATCCTGATTTTTGAGTTGACTGTGCCTTTGGATAGCAACATGAAGTGGGAACATAAGTAGGGCCTAAAATATGGAATGGCCTACAGAATCATGATGGTAGTTTATAGTACTGCCAGTAGAGGTGTGATGCAGCTAAATGCCCAATGCCTAGCTGGCACTGGACTTAAGAGCAAACCAGTGATTAGCAAACTGCAAAGAGAATCTGAGATGGTTTCTTTCATCTTGGCTAAGTCAGAGGCATGTGAGAGAAAGACCAAAGTTGAGAGCTAAGAACAAATGCTCAGCATGCAGTAAAACAAAATAGTTACTGTGCAGTTAGAGTTGGTACAGCTGCACTAACTTTGGTCTGGTGGCAGCATGGTTGGAGTAGGTGCAGCTGCACTAAGTCTGGTGTGATGGCTGCATGGTTAACAGCATAATACAAAAGAACCTGGACATTTCTGGATGTCATCAAAGCTGCTTGGCACCACAAGAGGATACTGAAATTGTAAGGATCTCCAGTTGGCAGTTGATAAAGTGAGGGTTTCACAATGTATATTGTGAACGTACATCCATGCATGTATATGTTTGTATGTGTATATATAAAGTGACTATTCATTGTGTGTGTGTGTTATGAAAATATTCAGTGTGTGTTTATGTATATATATTTATTAACATTTGTGTGTGTGTAATAGAAATATTAATTATGCATATGTGCAATAAATATTTTGTGATTAAAATCTTCTACTATAGCCCTGGCCCAACCAAAGACTTATGAGTGAATTTAGTGGACAGGAATATATATGTGAATATATATGTGTGTGTGTGTCTTTTTGGCTATCTTTGATCACTTCCTTTTCAACTGCTTGACAACTTAGCTGTTCAGCAAAAGAGACTGATAGAATAAATACCAGACTTTAAAAAGTAAATATTGGGATCAATTTCTTCGGTTAAGCCCATCACTGTGCTGCCTTAGCATAACTGCTGTACAATGACTGAAACAAGTATAATAAAAAGGTTATACACATACACTTAAATGTGTGTTTGTGTGTACAAATATGGCAGTGTGGTTAAGAAGTTTGCTTCCTAAACACAGTTCAAGATTGGATCTTATTACATGGTACCTTGAACAAGTGTCTTCTACTGTAGCCTTGGGTTGACCAATGTCTTGTGAGTGAAACTTGGTTTGACAGATAACTTTATAGGGGCCTGTGGTAAATGTGAGTGTGTGTCGTTACACTGACAGTGCTTGAGCAGTGGTGATGTGCTTATGCCCTGCATTAACAAATACACTGGTAGTTGAGTTGTTTTATGTTGAGAAAAATTGGGTATAAGAGACATCATATGTAGTGTCCAAGAGAGAAGACTGTGTTGGCATGGTCATATAATGTGTATGGATGAGGAGAGCTGCATGAAGAAGTGCTGATCTTTAATTGAGCAGGGATCCTGTGGAAGGGGTAGCCCCAGGAAGAGATGAGATGAAGTGGTGAGATATGATCTTTGGGAGGAGATGACAAATGATCGAGACAGCTGGTGGTTTGCTGTGCTTGAAAAGACAGACATGTCAAGATAAGTGAAATTGTTGCCATCCACACATATATGCATATCCTTTTCAGTCATGCCCCACCTCACACACATCTTCCTTCTTTGTCCTACTGGGGTAACCAAGTATCTCCTCTGCAGTAAGATGACTGTCTGTCCCCCTATCATACTCTAACCTCTCACTTGGCGCTCTGGCACCACCCACTTCCTTCAGTTCCACTCCCACTCTCAACTAAGAGGTCTTTGTTTTGCAAATTTACTGGTGCTGGTGCTATGTAACAAGCACCTATGCCAGGGCCATGTAAAAAGCACCAGTATACTCTGTAAAGTTGTTGGCATTTGGAAGGGCATCAAGTCACAGAAACAAAGCCAAAACAGATGACTGGAGCCTGGTGCAGCTTTCCAGCTTGCCAGCACCAGTCGAACTGTCCAACCCATGCCAGCATGGAAAACAGACGTTAAATGATGATGATGATGATTTAAAGTTGTTAAGTAACAGTCCAGTGAAGGACTCAGTACCAACATAGACTGGAGTAACTTATTTAGGCCAATCTAGTAGACTGTTACTCTGGAGTTTCCATGGAGTGCAGTCGCTTCTTCATAACTTACATGTGTGTGTGTGTGTGCACGCGCATGCGTGTGTCTACAATTCTTTCAGATATGAATTGGCCTTTAAGAAGAGATGAAAAACGAATACATATAGAGTGTAGTGGGGGAGGTAGAGTCGCCACTGGACTGACAAAGCAAATGATGGTGATGGTGCTGTAGATAAAAGTGGCAATAGCAGAAGTAAATGTACTAGTTACTGCTAGTATACTTGCGACACCATCAGCAGTAACAACAAGCTAGCACAACACATACAACACCCACTGCAACAAAAAAACAACAGCAACCCATGATCGCAGGGATGGAGAAGTGTAGAGGATGGCAGATGCTATGCCAACTATTTGTTTAGTGTGATGCATGTGTGCGTGTGCATTATTGCTTAGAACCAAATTAGTAGTAGTAGTAGTAGTTGTATCGGTGGTGATGATGTGTTAGTCTTTGTAAAAGTAGTGAAAGCAGTTTTGGAGTGGTGTTTCCAGTAGGGGTGATGGTGGTGCTCCTTTAGTGGGTGGGTGAGGGGGTTCTTTTTGTTTGTCATTTTTTAAAGTAGTAATTGTAGCAGCAGTATTTGAGCAGTGGTTTTTTTTTTGTGACGGTGGTGGTGGTGGTGGCGGTGGAGGTTGTAGTAGTAGCATTTGACGAAATTACTCTATAAAAGTACTACTATTGGCAACAGCTACTTGGTATGATGATTTTACTGTAGTAGTAGTAGTAGTAGTAGTAATGGTGGTGGTACTGCTGCTAAATGTTCTTTTTTTTTTTTTATTAAAGATAAAAGTAGCTTGTAGTAGTAGTAGCAGCAGTAGTTTCAGCATCAGCATCACTGTTTATATTAGCAGTAGATACAGTACAGCAATTTATGTTGGGATGGTAAGTGAGTGGTTATAGTTATGTTGATTGTGATTTATACTTCTTGATTACATTGCCTGGCCAGCTATACACATGGGTGATGACGTCGACAGTGGTGGTGGTGGTGGTGGTGGTGGCAGCAGCTGTTGTTGTTGTTTTTAAGATTGCATTTGTATACCCCAATTCAGTCCTAAAGTAGACCTTGGATGAAATGCATTCCAGCCACAACCATCAGGTCTTTTCATACATCCAGGATTAAATTTAAATTGTCCAGAGCATTGTTCTGAGTCCCCCCACCTCCCGCCACTTTAAATCAGTAAGGTGCAATTCAAAGCTGTTATTTCTAGTATATCAAAAGACCATGAGGAGGCTCCCTCATAGATGGTGGCAGCAGTGGTCGGTTGAAGAGGCTGACAGGTTTTTATATTGGTTGAGTGCTCTTATTTTCCTTCTTATAACTGACTAGAGACAGAGTTTACTAACTTGTATATGGCACTATACAGTGAGGTGAATAACCTTGTTAATTGTCACCTCCTCCTTATCTTTGTCCCCTATTCTACTCCTTCTTCTTTTTCACCCTGTTTTCACCCTCTTCCTTTCATTCCTCTTTCTGTCCCTCTCACACTCTTTTTCATTCCCTTATTTACTACTCACATTTCTAATACACTCCCACTCCCTAATTTACCACCTCTAGTACTCCTCATTTCTTTAAATACTAAAAGACCTACAGACTATTGAGAGGAAACATTTCAGCAAGAATGATTTTTTTTATCTGTGTAAAAAAGAACAAGAAAGAGTATGCATGTATATATATAATATATTTGTCATGTGTATGCAATATTTAGAATTAACACACACACATATATAAATGGATGTGTGTGGTGTGTGTGTTTGTGTGTGTTCTTTTATTCTTTTACTTGCTTCCGTCATTTGACTGTAGCCATGCTGGAGCACTGCCTTGAATGGTTTTAGCCAAACAAATCAACCCCAGGACTTATTTTTTTAAGCCTGGTACTTATTCTGTCAGTCTCTTTTGCCAAACTGCTAAGTTACAAGGACGTAAACACACCAACACTGGTTGTCAAGCAGTGATGGGGAGGGGGGACAAACACAGACACAAAGACACACACATAGATATATACACATATATATATACATATATACAACAGTTTCCATCTACTAAATACACTTATAAGGCTTTGGTTGACCTGAGGCTATAGTAGAAGACACTTGCCCAAGGTGTCATGCATATGTATGAGCGTGTGTGTGTGTGTGTGTGCATGTATGTGTGTATGTATTAGACACAGGAATGCTTGTAGAGTTAGTTAACTTCTCTTCACAACCATGTGATTCCAGGTTCAATTTTACTGCATAGCAACTTGAGCTATTAATTGAATTTGGTAGATAAAAAACTGTGCAGAAGCCCACTGTGTGTGTGTGTAGTTTCTTAATTTAGAAAATCTCTATATGAGATGAAAGCAGTAACTATACTGAGAAGTAACATTTATCACCACTTAACATGGCTGTTATTTTCTTTTTATATATATGTACAGAACATATAGTACATTGTGATATAAGGGGTAGTTTCTGTTTGAATGACTACCAGTTAGGGTGAGAAATAGCAAGATAAAACCTGAAGCTAGATTTGACCTTCTTAGCAAGTCACCCCATCTCCCTCACTCTACTCACATTGTAAACTTTCTCATTGTATGCATCTATTGTATTGCCAGGGCAGAACTTGGCAAGTATTTTGATTCTATTAGAAATGGGACTATCTTGACAAAATGACTTTATTCAGTAAACAAGTATCTGGTTATGAGGTGAAATGAAACTATCATTCAACTCTTCTTCTACTGTATTTATTTCACCTCCTGTCACATACTTGTGCACATCTATCATCATTTATGTGTTTGTATGATTTGTAATAGAGTAATCTCAACCGTACAATAAATAATCACACTCTACTTCTGTACTGAGTATTTTTCCTCTTTGTAGACTAAATATACCCATGCATACACACACATACACATATATATATTCTTTTACCCTTTCGTTTATTTCAGTCATTAGATCGCGGTCATACTGAGGAGACATATATATATATATATATATATATATATATATATATATATATATA
>NC_068984.1:82338787-82342398 GCF_001194135.2 Octopus bimaculoides
TATATACATAATTATAATAAGGGATTGGTTGTAAGCCTCTCCACACGCTAGAAATAGATGCTAAAAGACGCTAATACCACCTTAGCGTCTTTTGGCATCTGTTTCTAGCACGTGGAGAGGCTTATAGCCAATCCCTTGTTATAATTATGTATATAATTATTATAATATTTGTAAAATTCACCTATAAGGTTTTTATTTCCATGCTGACCCTTTGGTAAAATCATTAATGATTTTTCCCCTTTACTATAAATGATATATATATATATCTTATATATAAATGGCAATTTCTGTTTGTCCATCTGTTTGTTACCAACTTGATACACAAACCAGGGAACCAATCTTCACCAAACTTTGTATACATGTTGAAATAACACCCACTTCAATTATAGGCATATGGATTTCAATAAAAATCGATAATGGACCGACTACGGTGGTTGGGCTATTACATGATAAAATGAGAGGAGTGAATACATGTTAAGTTCAAGGAAATGTGGCATAGTGAGGGTGGCTGATATCAAGGAAGGGGAGAAGACAGGAAGAGATAGACGCTCAGGGAATGTGAGAGACAGACAGAGAGAAAGACAGACACAGAGAAAGACAGACAGAGAGAAAGACAGACAGGGACACTTCCATATATATAAAAGAGTGTGTGTGTGTGTGTGTGTGTGTGTGTGTGTGTGTATGCACATGTTTGTGTGTGCGTATTTTCCTTATGATTTCAAAAACTGAGTTGCCGATTTTGACGTATGAGGTATCAAAAGATTCAGTAATTTTTTGCCTAACAAATAAACTTTATTTTTATTTACATATTTGTATTACAAAAATTTAACATTATAATCTTTCTATAATTCAACTATTCTAAATGACATTTTATACCACGATGACGACATCACATTTTCTATATGAGTGTGTACCTTAAAAGACATCTGTTTGTCTATGTTATGAGGATATACATAATAATAGAGAGAGGGAATATACATAGAAATATAAATACACACATATCCACCCACAGATGTTTTTGTGTTTGACTGCTCTTGTGGTCGTTGCTCTCAATTGTATGAAAATTTGCCAAGAAAGTAAATAAATAAATAATAAAGATTAAACAGTAAAAGCTAAAACATAAAATAAAAGAGAAAAAAGAATCAAATTTGCTTGCTTAATATTTTCTCATCTGCAACTATTTTATATTTCTAGTGCTGAGCAATAAATAAATTTACTGAATGTTTATTATACAAAGGACTTCCTGATGTTCATTAATGAACTAATTTGCTGAGTAAATATAATTTTTTTATGTAACTGTTTAGTCCCAGTTTACACCTGATCAAAGTGACACATGATCGAAAAGTATTCACGCTGTGGTCCTCCTACCTTATATGAAGGCATATTGTGTTTAGGACTAGAATAATCTTGTCATTTTTATTTTGTTCTTGAGAGAGACTTGACTGCTATTTTTAGCATGTTGAGCAACCATGTAAGGGCTCCTTCATTGGCCTGTGTAATTATTTTTATTAAATTTGTACATTAGCCACCTTTTGACATTCTCTACTTCCAACTTCTGCCAATACAAACTTATTAACATCTGGTCAGTTAATCTTAATTGTTTACTTCTGTTCTAAAATCAGTTGGTGGAATATGATAATGATATATGGTTTTGAATCATTAAGATGGTATGAAAGTATAGGGATTTTTATAAGAGCTTTGCAGTGGTATAATAATGTGGTGGTGGTTTGGGTATGTGTTGATGGTATGAGAAGTATGAGAATGGTTTGGAGTGTTTTAATTTTAGAATTATTAGAGAGAATGCCATGTGATATTTTTCTGGGTTTCTATGTTCTAAATTTAAATCCTTCCAAGATCAACTTTGCATTTCATCCTTCCAGGGTCAATAAAATAAAGAACCAATCATATATTAAGATCAATGTAATTAATTCCTTCCTCCCAAATTTTGGGCCTTGTGCTTATATTAGAAACAATTTCTCTTGTATTATTAGTACAGAGGTATCTAAATCATTAGTGCATCATAGAAAATGCTTTGCAGCATTTATTCTGACTTTGTGTTCTGAATTCAAATCCTACCAAGGATTTCATTTTAGTCTAGCTCAGTGCCAGCACATCCATCCTTCTCCTCACCATCACACTCTCTATCCCTCTCCTCTTTACCTCACTTGTACTACACCCACACATATTCCATGACCTTAGTACTCTGGTGAGATTTGGTGTTAACCTTCTCTTACCCCCTTGTCTTTTTCTTGGTGTCTTTTTAGGAATATGGATTTACTAGGAGGAGAAGATTCCCAGTCCCCTTGCCCCTGCCCCTTTTAGTTGCATCTTACACCATGCAGGGAATACGGTGACTACATTCTACTGATTCCCCCCAAAAAAAGTCTCGGGGGTTTGCTAGTTAACCCATAGCTGAGACCCTTACAGGTACTACCACTCTGAGCCTGAGTAGACCTAGGAACAATAGTGGCTAAGAGGTGATTCCACACTCCTCAAACCCTGAAACCAGGGCCCCAGGGTCCTACTACTGGATGTAGTTTATAGTCCTACCCAGGTCAAGATAGTAAAATGGGTAGTAGCATATTTGATGTAGTTTTAATCATTTAAAATTTCTTGGTTTATTACACTAAATATACTAGTTCCCACTTTACTTTTAAACTTCTAAGAGTATTTTTCTTTTGATCTTCTATTGAGTTACTGTTATGTTAGCCTAGCTGTGAAAAGATTATGGCTGTTGTCATGCATCACATGAATCCTGTTTGAGCAAACTTATGATAAAAGACATTCCAACCATGACTATCAATACATAGTCATAGCTAGAATCTTAAAAGACAATATAGTGTGATTTGATTGCTATTTTTCCCCTAGTACTTGTACTTCTAAAAGCTCCTCAACAGAATTGATGAGTTTGTGATTTTATTCCTAACTGAAAATTGTCTCCTTGGCAAAGACACTTTAATTCTAAGTCCATTTGTTCATCTTACTATAAATTGATAGCATGAAGTGGTACTATAAGAACATTGTACATTTCTGAAACTCCACTGTCCATTCTTCATTCAACCAATACATTAACCACCTGCTAGTTTAATAGTTCCTGACATTTCCTAAATATTCTCCATTAATTAAAGTCCTCTAACACTTTCTGAAAATGAATTCCGTCAAAAACAAGCAGCATTTAATTTCATGATACAGCATATTTACTGCTGTATCATGAGTACTTAAAGTGTGATGAACATTGTATTCAGATAAAGTTGAACATTGTTTTATATATATATACAGACAAAGGGCAGGGAACCGTCAATTAGTAATAAAATTAATAATTAACAATTTTGCCAAGTAGTTCAGTATGAAAAAACCTTTATCGGTAAAACCATTTATAATCATAAATATACAGGGATTAGCTTGAGTTGCTTCTCCAACATACTGAAAATTTAGAAATAGCAGTCAAAGAACTACTGATTCCAAACTACAAATTTTTTTATCTAACGGATGGCGATATTTATGGCACACACAGAACAAAAAACAGAAGAGAAAAGCAAAAACAAACCTGCCTTTAGTTAATTGGATACGATGTTTCATGGTTAAGAGTATGAAGCTACTCTATTCCGACT
>NC_068984.1:82342706-82348247 GCF_001194135.2 Octopus bimaculoides
TATATGATATATATATATATATGTCATTTTAATGATTGTATGTACTATGTTTATAAATAGTGCAGAAATGTCAACTAGAAATAGTGTTGAAGTGTACTGATAGCATACTATAAATAAAACACTTTTGTTTTTATCAACATCAAGACCTTGTTATTAGTTTTAAAAAATATTATAATTTCATACAACTTTGTACCAAGCGATCAAAGTGGAAGGAACCTAGAGAAGAAGAAAATCAGGGTAAACATGGTAAGAAACGGTGAAGGCTGATTTCATCTGAGATGACCTGTCAAACCAATGCAAGCATGGTTGAGAAAAAAAAACTTAAAATGATAACAGTGACAGATATATTGTATTTGAAAAGTAGACAGGATGGTCATGGCTGGAATACTGTTGACCAAAGGGTTGCTTGATTAGGACTGTCTTGTGCTAAAAATAACAACAATTGTCTCAAGTGAAATATTTGTGATCTCTCTAAATTTAAGTTATAAATGTCACTTGTAAACTCTTGTTCAAAGATTATATTCTTTAACATAGCTTAAACAACAGTAGTGTATTTAAGTTTTCTTTAACTCTGAAGACTTGAGTCTTTACAGCATCTGTGTGTATCCCATCATGGATTATTGCTTCTTTTTCTATCTTGTCTCATCTAACCAAATTATTCCATATGAAATCTTTGATGAATGTCAAATTACAATATCCAATTAAAACTCTTTTCTCCTTTTAGCTATTACATCAATAGACATTTGTTCTTTAACTCAACCTGCAGTTTATCCCCATCATATCTCTCTTCCATCTCTAAACTCTCTTTTTAGCAATTTCTTCTTTCCTCACCTGCCCATCTCTTCTCACCAAATCTAAGCTGGTGCTGCTGCTATACACAGACCTTGTAGATTGCATCCAGAGAAAAGCTATTTTACAGATTAACAGACTCAAAAGGGCTTCAACCTCTCGCCCACAGATGTGCTGCTTTTTCTACTGTTACTGCTGTGGTCCCAGCTACTTGTACTTAGCTGAAGTTGTGCCATCTCTATTCAGGCACTCCCAATTCACTCATCTCCCTTCCTATCATCATCTGAATTGTGTCTACTTTCCTAAGACTGACACTAATCACTATTACCAATCCATCATTCTACGTTAATGGCATCAGTTTCATTTATTTTAGAAAATCTGCAAAGTCCACAGGTAGATCTCGTTCTTCAGATCAACCAATAAAAAGTAGAAAAATCAGAATTAGCTTGCTGAAGTGATATTATCATATTTAATGCAGGGAACATCAGAAAGGAAAATTAAAAATATTTATATGGTGAAGGGAAAATACAATATTAGTAATTGATCATTATTTTGAACTTTCAACCAGTACAGGAGATAACTCTGATCATATTTCAGTCTAATGAGAGCTCATCAGTAAAGCATAGACATCACCAACTTAGTTAACCTTAGCCAACACCTTCAGTTCAAAAAGGATGTATCAGATCATGAACTCTGCTGCACTTGCTTCTAACTCCAACAAATCAAACTACCAGACTAAGCTGTGGCATATATTTATATAAATTAAAACAATGTTATGACAATTATGGCTAGCCTTAATAGTATCACACATTGTAGCATTGTTACTCCATCTTTGACTGACAGGTTTCTTATTTTCATATTTTCCTTCATTCATTTCTTCTTGTTTTACATTTTCATTCATTTATGGGGAAGGTATCCAGCTGTAAAATCTTCATACACTAGTTACCACTGATTGAGCAAACTTATTTCAGTTATGCAAATTCATATCACAAACTGAAATAATGATTTATAATAACAATAAAAACAATGAAATAGATGATGATGATGATCAAAGATAACCATCAAATATTCTAATCATTATCTCAATTATCTTAATGAAGACTATATTTTGTTATTAATCATTAACCCAATTGTACTGCTTATTTAACAGACCAGCCATATTTAATGCTCACTACATTACATGCTGATGATAGTGTTCAAGCCATTTCATTTCAATCAGTTATTTTAATTTTTGGAAAAAGTAAAAATGAAATTCTTCCGACACCTAAGTGAAAGAAACTTTTACGTGTGTGTGTGTATTTATATACACACGTGTGTGTATGTATATGAGTGTGTGTGTGTGTGTGTATATATATATATATATATATATATATATATATATATATACACACACATAAATATACATATATACACACACACACACACTCACATATATATATACACACACACACATATATATATATATATATATATACACACATACACACACACACACACACACACATATTTGCACAGGATGACATGCAAATTCATGAAGAGTTCCATATTTTTTAATGGCTGCAGGAGTGGCTGTGTGGTAAGTAGCTTGCTTACCAACCACATGGTTGCCAAAATGTATTGCACATCTATGACTTGAATCCTGATGCAACACCACTACATCTCACTCTCTATTTCGCTCTATCTTTCATATATACATATGTTATTTTTTTTGCAGAAGAGAGGATTCAGAACTGGATGGAGAAGAAGAATTCTACTATACAGAAATTGAAGTTACAGATGACGGTAGTAGTGGTAATAGTGGTCACACAGATAATGTCATTGAATATGTTGACCCATTAGTTCCTACTGCTACTGGTAGTACTTCTCTATCTTCGACCAAAGCCTTCTCATCAAGTAGTGCATCCACAACCACAACCACACCAGCTAACATCCCTGTGGTGACTAACACACCCATTGCAATAAATCTACCAACTTCCAAGAATGTGGTTTCATCAAAAGGGGTGTTTGGGATTCCAGATCATGACTATCAAAAGAAGGTAAGATCAAGTCAAGATTAGTTAAAGCTACATTTTTTCAGGTACAAGTTTTGTTTGAGTATTTTTTCTATATATATGTGTCATTTTTATTATTCTAGGGGATGACACAAAAAAGCTATGTCCTTTCACTTAAAATAAAGTACTGAAAGATAAGTCTGAGAGTGAATAAAATAATATATTTTTTATTTTATCATTGTTATTACATCACAGAATACTTATTTTTGATTGAAGATTCTCACTGATGTTTCATCTTAGTTGTCTTATCTTTTAAACCTTCTGTGGGCAATAGACTTAGTACTTGTCAAGTCCTACATAAACTCTGGTTGAACTGAACTATAATTAAAGGTATTAAAACCAATATCCTGCCTTTTTTGTACTATGTAGGACTCCATTGAATATTACTTTTCCTTATTTAAGATAATACATTTGGATTTGAAGACGATTTTGCTGCTATTTGTATGAGACTGAGTAACAACAAATAAGCTCCCTTGTTGGCGCTACCTCCCTCAGAGATGGTCAACATGTCTGCACATACCTATGATGCAGAATCCGTCTATTAAATACTTAGAAACAACCAATAATCTTGCACATGTTGTGTGCTCCTATTCCAGTCTCGTTTGGGATTATGCAACAGATTCTGCTACATTCTGCAAGCAATGGTTTGTTGTATAGCAGCAGAGGTGCTCTAGTTTCATTACTGCTCTCATTTGCCATCCAGTTTCTTCTTTTATACATTAAGACAGTGTAGTAATTAATTTCATAACTTATTGGGTCATTGAGATATTTTGTAGACCCAGTCTTTTGTGTGTCTTTTCTGGACACACAAAATGAATTGAATTCATATTGTCAGCTGACAAAAACTTGATCAATCTTCATTAATTCTGTTGTTTACAGCAGTGAACTATATCAAATAGATACAGCTAAGTATCTTGGCCTTGGAACCAATGTGGATGGACAGGCAGGAAAAGTGTTAACATGTAACATGATTATAAGTAACCTCAAGTAGACACTATAGAGTGATATTTAAGCTGGACATCAACTGCTTTGATCTCAGCATGTAGTGTCTATAGTCTCTGAAATGATTATAGGCACTACATTTCTTTTGCTTAACTTATTAAAAAAATCCATTCATATACTGTAGCAGAACTAAAGCTGTAGTTTGAACTGAATTGATGTTTACAAAGATTCCCAGTTTATATATACATTATATACATTACAAATAATCCTGGCAAAGACATGAAATATTTATACCCTTCATTTTACTGCACATCAGTTTTTTCTATCTGTATTATAGCTGATTATATAATATTTGGAAGGTCATCCCTTCATATGACAAATGCCACTAATCTCTTACAATTCCAATTGCTTTTATTTTTGCTGTTGTTATTATTGTTGATTTTGTATTTAATTCAGGAACACCAATACTTGAGCCAATCTCTTGATTCTTCTGTAAGTGGTTCAGGCAATTATTTAAAAGAAGGTCCATCAACCCCAATACCCATCAATATGCCACAGATCAAGAAGTCGCTTTCCTGGCAAAACCGTGTCAACATGACAACGTCTCCTGGACAGTCTGTACGTAAAATGTTTTAGAAATTTTACTTTATTTTGTAATTTATCAAATTATTTTAAATGTTAAAAAGGAAGTACAATACTCCTGAGAACATTCTCTGGTTCTGAGCAGGAAAAAAAGCTTTATATATATAAAAAATATCCATGTTTATATTTTCAATATGAATATTGTGTCCTCCAGCATGGCCTTAACCCAATGACTCAAGCTAGTAAAAACAGACAGTATTGTTAGATTAGTTTGCTTTTTATTATTTTACAGCTAATATAACTAATCAAATTGATGTAGACGCCTCTGATGAGAATCCAGTAAGATTAAAAAATCCATTAAGGTTGCTTATATTTTTAAGGCGGTGCTCCAGCATGGCTGTGGTCATATGACTGAAACAAATAAAAGAATAAAAGAATAATCACAACTAATTCACACTTGATTGGTTATTTAGCTGTAAGCAGGCATTTTCATTTGATCAGTTCCATGCAGATCACTCATAAACTGATTACATGTGAGTGTAGGACTTTTGAAATGTGCTCTCCGATCTGTCTGCAAACATTATGCTAGAGTCACATACATGCATATAATACATAAGCTTGTGTGTGTATATACATGCATATATATATATATATATATATGTATGTATATATATATATATATGTATATTCATGCATGCATACATATACATACATACATACATACTCAAGCTTTCCTGAAAAAAGGAGATATAAAGAAAACATCAGCATTGTGTAGCCTGAACATTCTGTGTATATATGTAAACACTATCTCATTTTGTTTTGTTTGTTACTTGTAGGCATCTGCTCCAATTCGTATGAGCAAACCAAGTCCACAGGAGAGATTGCATCAGCATCAAAGT
Organism: Octopus bimaculoides; assembly: GCF_001194135.2. Lineage (NCBI taxonomy): Eukaryota > Metazoa > Mollusca > Cephalopoda > Octopoda > Octopodidae > Octopus > Octopus bimaculoides. The sequence continues at coordinate 82,347,970 of NC_068984.1, forward strand.
CAGTCACCAAAATGTCATATGCTAACATCACCACAGAAATGTACAGTGACACATAAGAAATCTCGTAGTGAAGTGCGCAAGTGTCGCAAGGTTTACGGTATGGAAAACAGAGACATGTGGTGCACTCAGTGTAAATGGAAAAAAGCATGTTCGCGCTTTGTGGACTAATTACAAGCAAATACAAACCAGAAAATTCCCCCATTCCCCATTTGATTTTGGGTTGTTCTTTTTGTCTCTTTTTTTACATTCTTTTCACATATTCTATTTTCATCTGAGTT
>NC_068984.1:82349322-82358647 GCF_001194135.2 Octopus bimaculoides
TATATATATATATATATATATATATATATATATATATATATATATATATACACACATACATATATATATGTGTGTGTATGATATGAATATGTGTATGTGTGTATCTTTATACATGTATGTATATGTGAGTATGGGTATGTGTGTGTGTATATAATATACACACATACATACATATTCATATAGATGCATATGTACAAATTTGCGAACATTTGTGTGTGTATATGCATACATATATGAGTGCATGTACATTTATGTATGTCTTTGTGATGTTGTATGTATGTGCATGCATGTATGCATGATCAGATATATGTAAATTCATCAGTAAATATAACTCAACTTATTCTGGTTATCAGATTGAATATTTTTGTGATCTTCATAAGGTAAAGCATACATCTTAGATTTTATTCTTCATTATAAGTGAAAATTCGAAAATTTTGCTTTGTTATAAGCAAACGGTGGTAACATTCATATAGAAATGTGCAAGAATATAAAGAAGACGAAAAAAGCAGAAGCCATAATAAAAAAAAATCAAAATAAAACATATATTAATAGATAAATGCATTAAAAAATTAACAGTATAAAGAATATTAAAGTTAAAAATAAATAAAAATGTTAAATATCTTTAGTTTGATAATGAAAATAATATTTTGAAATCGAAAAAATAAGAAAATTAAAACAAAAAAATAATGTTTTATTCAAAATAAAATGTTTTAAGATTTATCATTTAAAAAATAAAATGAAATTTATTTATTTATCTATTTATTGTGAAACAGGGTGATAAATAATTATTGCGAATATATTACAAAGATTGTGTGATTTATAAAGTGAAAAACTATTATAATTAGTGTTATTCACATTTAACACTGCCTTTTTATGATTACTGTAACTATCATTATCATTGTATACTATTATTATTAACAATATTATTTTTATTACCATTATTATTACTATCATCATCTTATATATTTTTTTTTAACAATAAAATCAGAGGTTCATTAATAGGTTTCTGAAGGTCTTTCAACTGGAATCCATCAACACTATTACAAGAAATTATCATTAAGACTGTGAAAGGAATATCGAAAGGATATCATGCGGCAATGTTATAGCTTTCATATTTTAATATTCTATTATTAAAACTGATGTTTGTAGTACTTTAGAATGAATAGCATTATTAAGTAAAATTTTAGTTAAGTAGATACTAAATCTCAACAACTGTTGCTGATACGGTATTTAGTGTGTAATTTGGTAAACAGGAGAGCTCTAACAAATATTTAAACTAAAAACATCTATGTATATCAAGGATTTCTTTTATAGGTTCATGAATAATCATTAAATAGTTATTTCATGTAGTTATTACATATCCAATTTTTGTGGGTTAACTACTTCTAGCTAACAATATATTCTGAATATTCAGTAATATATTATAAGATTATTAAGTTATTCAGATTTTTCTCATATCTTCCTTTCTTCTTACTGTTATTCATCAATATGTAGGGAACAATCATATCAGCTTGAAGAATATTTCCATCATTCTAGTTACTAGACCTCTCATGTTAAATGTATCAGTTTGGGTGTATATTTCAATATATTGACTGTTATAGAACCATATAGTAGGTAAAATTGAGTGGAGTGAAGGTTCTATTGTACTTTATCCAGAGTAGGTAAACTTTGGGAAATCCTGGCTCTTTAATTGTTTGTTTTGTGTCCTACTGACACCTTTGAGTTGTGTGCTCCTGGGCAATACATTTAACTCTAGTGTCATCTTTGGCTTAGAAATGCTTTCATACATCAAAATTTTCAATTTGACAGTGACATGTTCTTCCAAATATTAACTATTACACATATTTTTTGTGATCAGCATTACTAAAACTATTGGATTTCTTTTCTTCATGACACTCCAACATTCTATTTTATACACTTTCCCTGGAGTACATAGAAAGTTGTTTTATGTGTGTGCATGTTTGTGAGTGCAAGTATGTATGTTTCTTTTCCCCTTTCACTTATCAGTTATATAGGGCTGCTGTGGCTTACAATAATACATGTATCTACTTGAGATACAAATTTAGACTTCTCATTCTCTTCATGTGCCATACCTACAAGCATTGGCCATCATGAACCTCCATGACAAAGCTTGAGGATTCGTAAATTTTCTTGTTCTAGATACTTCAGCAGTTTCCTATTGCTTTTTTTTTGCCAATTTACTCTGCTAGTTCCCCTGCCTAATAGAGGACTCCTTGAAATACAGTGCCAATTTAACCCTTTGGCAGGCAAGGTGGGGGCTGATTCATGTGACATCAGGGCTTGTCCACACACCTGTGTGTCTATGTGACACATGTCTAGGGGCCAGCCTTCCTCAAAGTCTTGTATGCTTTATCCACAAGGCCATCTGCTATTTGACCCATATCTGAGCTCCTTGGTAAGTACTATCACACTGAGAGAAGTGATGACGAAATGGCAACTCTACACTCTCCAAAACTCCTGAGCTGGATCCTCACCACTGGATGCTGTTTAATGTCTTGCTTTAATCTGAACAGGACAGTTAAGGGATTAAAATGTTAACATTGTAAGTTGAATGGCGTCTGTTTTCTATAGAAACACTACATTACAAATGACAAGATGTGAACCATTGATTTTTTGGCTGCTAATGAACATCAAACTGAGGTAACTTTGTGACTCAATATTACACCATTTTAAAATGTGTTATCCCTACAAGATCAATTTTGCCCTTCATACTTCAACAATCAATAAAATAAATATCAGTCAAGTACTGATTTAATCTAATTAACTATACTTACTCTTCTCCCAAAATGTGTGGCCTTCTGTCCATATTAGAAAACATTGTTGTTGTAATTATTATTATTGGTTGTGTGGTGCATAGAGTGTTAGATAAAGTGCTTTGTTGTATTTAGTTTATGTCTCTTTACATTTTAATTTCTGAGTTCAAATTATAAAATAAAATATTAATCAAATACTAAGGTCAATTTATATTACTTTAGCCCATCCTCTCTCATTTGTGATTGTCTTGTACCTTTGTTAAAAACCAGTATCAACTACCATAAATAAAAAGTAACTGATTTTAGCTGTAGTAATTGATTAGTAATTCATAGCAATTGATTTATAGATTTACCTATGCTATATTCAAGCATGTAAGTAATATAATTGATAGCACTCAGAATTCAGTTATCGCTGATGTTTTTCTTTTACAAAAATATTGCATTATGCTAGTTTTCTGGAACTAAATAAAAAACCAAAGCAACTTAAAAAGAACTAAACAAAACTTTACATGAACTGGATTCAATCAAATATCTAACTGTATAGTAAATTAGGACAATGTCATGGTAATCGTTGTGTGATCCCATCAGCCTTGCTTAAGCAGCAACTTAATTAAGATTATATAGTCTTTGTTAACCTCGTTTTTAGATCATATATTTAAAGTATCTGTATCTATACTAAGTTTCAATTGATTTGATTTCGGTTGCCATCAGATAGTAATGGCTTTTTTTGAATAGTATAAATACAGATAGTAATGTCTTTATGAATTAAATCAATGATGTATGTGCATAGTAGATAAGGCCATTATTATACTAGATTTAAAAATAAAGGTTCCTAGATTCCATCCTGTCTTGGACCAGACCCTGTACTTTATGTTGTAATGAGACATCTGATTATGATCAAAGATCAAATCTGTTGAAACATATTGATATAAATGTTGTAATAGATTCACTCAGATGGGATTAATAGTTTTAGAACATAGTCTTGTTACCATTTCATCAGATCAATGACACTGAACTAGCTATTTGAACAAACTGGTCCATATATCTACATTATAGTCATGATGTTTTAGATTTCAGAATTTAAAAGAAGTGATCACTAACATTTCTAATGATGTTAAGGAGTTTATTGAGGAGGATTTGGCTGAATGCATTGAACAAATGAAGGACTTCTATTGTTTTTTGAGAGAAGATTGTTTTAAACTGCAAAATGTAACTTAGTGGATCAGATTCCAAGCTAGAATATAGAGTCTGTATTCCATTGCATGAATTATATACCATTACAATCATGTATGTTGGAGATTATTCACATTTATTTACCTAAGTATTTCTTCCATAATTGAAATTAACTCATTATTTTCACCTCAGTTTGAATAGCCATGGATATACCACTTGTTCTGATGCATTCTATGTTTAATCTCCTACTTCATGATGTCACACTGACAGTTAATGTCTTTTAAACTTACTGATATCTATATCTTAATAGTACTTATTTTTAACTTCCTCTGAAATGTGGAGAAGGAACTATTAACTAGGTAGTGGAAGTCAAACGTGTGGTCAAACTATCATTAAGCCATGCTCTTATTTATTTCTGAATTTCTTTTTTCATATCCTAACCTAATATGTAGATAACAACTAATATTCTTTACATAAACAAAAAATATATTTTATATATATATATAGCATATTTATTATTGTAATTATTAAACCTAGGTCATAGCAGAATATTGTTTTCCCTAGATGTGTGTGTGTTGGGAAACAGTTGGTGATTTACACCATTGTTATTCATAGTTTCACATAAAGTATACATTTAATTGGTTAGATAATAGGTAGTGAATAAAGTCATGTCTGCAAAGTACTAAATTGACCAATTCTCTGTGGTCAAAGCTGATGATAATGTTCAGGTTGAAGATGACTAAACTACTGTGTTGTAATGGGAGGCTGCTGAGTGGTTATCAAGCTTGTGATCATCAAAGGTAACTACTTTGTGAAACTTATTAAATCCAATTTGAATTAGTGATCCTGGAGTTTTCAGACATTTTGAAGCTGTCCTGGAGGAATGTTGGTGATGACAGTTGGATAATATCTTTGACCTTCACTGACTACTTTAATATCTGAAACTTTTCTCCTAGCGAAAACTTGCAGTTTCATGATCCACCTATGTTTGAGGGTTTATTGATTTGATGTATAAAGTAGTTTTGTTGATCCATTGAAGTATGAAGTAGCTTTATTGATCTATTGTTTGAAGGCTCTTGGATCTTCAGTCATTGAGTCTCCATATGAATTGGGGCAGGGATTTTGAGTTTTCTATATTCCTGTTCTAAATGTGTGAAGATGCTGTTAGCAACAAAACTTGAAAGTGTTCGCAATGTGTCTCATGTAATTTTTTTCGTTATCGTTTGGGATATTATGAATTCTTGAGATACAATTGCTTTGGAGAGAGAGAGAATCCCCAAGTATCCAGCTAGAGAGATTTCAATAGTTACACGTTGACTTTTGAAATGAAGGATGTATTGGTTTGTAAGTTTAGTTGTAGCACGTTATGTAAGAAGCAGTGTGGTGTGTGTATCTGTCACTTTTTTGTTCCACTCTGGTTTCATCTACACCACAAATTCTTGACTTTTACTTAACCCCAATTTTATATATATACATATATATATATATATATATATATATATATATATATATATATATATATATATATATATATATATATATATATATTAAATGCATACTATATAACCAGATGTTACTAAAGTCTTACCCGTTAGCAGAAAATATATATAGAATAGATACAAATAAATACCAAACAAAAGCACAATTGTAAAATTTATTGTTGTTGTTTTCATCATCATCATCATCACCACCACCAGAGAATCTTTCATTTAAAGGAAGTTTAAAAATTACATTCTCAAGGAAATAGGGCAGTAATATCATATTTGACAACGATTCATATGCAAAACATTAAATCCTCAAGTATTCTCCATTTTAAAACATGATTTTTTAAAATTCATCTTCCAATTCTTTGGCATTGAGAGGGATTTGCTGAAACGTCTGTCTCCATGAGTTTATTTAATTCACTATTTTTGACATTTTATTGTTATTTGTTTTTAATCTTTCATAAAGTTTTAGGCAGGCTGTTGAAAAAAATTATTGTTTCTGTCAATTTAACTGTTTACTCTTCCTTACTAATTTAGATCATCATATTTGGGTACAACTAATTCCAAAGTGTTCAAGATACAATAATAAGACATAATTATTAATGATAGCAATAATGATCTCTTTTGATTTGTCACAATGACTACAGATGAGGGAGGTATTTTATAGACAGGTTTATATGTTTGTGTCTCTTTGTCTTGACATTGTGTGATAGCAGCACTGTTTCAGCAGATGTAGTTTATTACTTTCTAGAAACTTATAAAACTTAATTCTGAGCGGGTTTACAGAAGAGTAGCCATAGCCATAGTAGCTATTATATAATTCTTTGTTTTTTTGGAGGGGGGGGGGTGTTGTCTTCCTCCAGTTATAATTTTTGAAAAGTATTATTCCTGTTGTTTGTTGTTGTTATTGTTGTTTCTTTCTACCATGGGATTTTGTGGGTGTTTTGGGGTCTCTTTGTTTCATATTTCACAACATGGAATCAGTTTTCCATTGAGTATAAAGTAAATTTTCTATTTCATTTTTGTTTCTTGATAGATATAAGAAATATGGATATACCAATGAAGCATATTGAAGAAACTGATTTATAACTGACTACAGTGTTAATTATATGATTTCATAATTAAGAGCAAAAAGAAAATTACAATTTAGCATTTTGATTATTTTTTTAAGCTCAAAATTCAATATAGTTCATAAATTTGTATTAGATCTGTGAAAATATTCATTTGCCATTTGTTTCTTTACTGTAACATAAAATTGTTGAACTATCCCACCCCATTCTTCACCACATTTATCCAATCTTAGCAGTATGTTCCCTAGTTCATTAATTCCACTGATATTTCTTAAAATTGCTACATTTTGCAATAGCTTTCTGTATATCTTACTCAATGTTGATATACTGCAGACAGCCTCAAAACTGCAGTATTCATCTTGTATAGATGTAGAAGCTGAAAAGCACAGAATCAGTACCAGATGAAAAGCATCCAGCTGCAGCAGTGGAGTTGCTAAATCTGGATTTTTGCATCTTTGCATGTCATCAGTAGCAGGCATACACTGACAACAAACATGCTTAGACAAATTTAGCCTCTACTGATGTAGAAAAACTGTGATTAGCAAATCACTGGAGTTATAAATTGTTGGCAGGCTTAGTGACAGAGGCAGTATTAGTTCAGAATAACATTCTATATATCTTACTTAATGTAGATATACTGTAAGAAAGCTACAACATTGCAGTGTTCATCTAAAGAAGGCTTCTCATTTTGACATTTAATGCTGAAAAGAATGCTATTCTGAACCATACTGCTTCTGTCACTAATTGCAAATTATCTTTCACGTTTATGTGATATTCAACCAAGTTTTCACTCAGTTTTTGTATTCAGTTTCAAGTATTTCTTCAAAAGAAGTTTTTGTTTCATTTCCAAAATGGTTAAAAATTATAAGTATTCCATCGTAATCATCACACTGTTGATGACGTATACATGTAGCCATACATTCTTCGAACGTGATAGCAGCTGCAACAGGATAGTTTTCAATAAAATATTTTAAATTCTCCATTGTGAAGTCCGAGCCAATCCTCACATCAATCATCAGAACTGAGTATATGGTCAAAGACCGATCAAATTGTTTATTACATGATTCATTTCAAAGTTACCTTCAGGAATATTCTTAGCTATTGTTTTACAACATTTGTTTGTTTGTTGATTTCTTTTGATACAATGAAAATGTAGTTAAAGTTGGGTATTTCAGGGTAATAGTGGAGTGGAGTATGATGATCATTGGTATTTAAAGGACAAATATTGATTGAATTTTATGTGCAAGGTGTACCGCATGAATAAAGTTTTGTGGAAGGAGACATTTGAGGAACCTCTTTCTCTGCCTTTGTTTATTTCTCTCCCTCTCTCTCTCAATATCACCCTCTAAATTCTAAATTACAACTGCTAACTCACTTGGTTGTGTAGTTGTTCTATGTATTTCCTTTTTGTATTTACGCCTATGTGAACTGGGCAGTTGAGAATTAAGTGTCTATATTATCAGGGACACATTTCAGCAACAAGATACAAATCATCGATACTTCAATCAACATCCTACAGACTTGGCCAGCTGTTGCACTCAAAGATGTTTTGAGATAAATATCTATAATTTTTTTGTAAACAATTATTTGTGTTCACTAGAATTTATTTGTAGAACATGAGCTAATTTTGGTGATGTTTCAACAACCTTGTGAACCAGTCTGTTTTTTGAAAATAGGAAATTTATGCAATAATTCTTTTAGAATGTTTTTAAAAATTTCTTTTAATCATTAAAAAAATATTTTAATGAAGAAATCTATATTCTCAGTGGAATTCATTTTTGTATGAAATATTTTGTTATTTTCAATCAAATCAAGTCATTACTCTCCTACTATTTTCTTTTTTAACTTTTCTTTCTATAATTTTCAACTTTGAGGTTCCTGATCTCCAACTTTTTATCAGATCAATCCAGTTCATCCCTCCATCTTGTCGTATTTTGTTTGTTTTTACGGACTCTTAGAATTCACTCAATCAGTGCCATTATTTATTGGCACTCATCCTGTGGACATGTCCAGCCCAAATCCCATTTCAATAATTTTATAAATTCGACAATGATACTAGTTTCGATTTTCTTAAAATTTATTTCATTGTTTTATATTCTCTAAGCATAATGTATTTGTGACTGTGTTGTTCTTAGCTTTCTTGTCATGTCTTTTGTTAAGTTTCATGTTTCTGCACTATAAGAATTTTTTCTCAGGAGTCAAGGAGTCAATTTATTAATGTCCGTTCTTGTTTAAAGGAACTCAGCTGAGTATCATTTGTTTTACATCTTAATTCTTGTTAACTGGCTTAGTCAGTATGCCATGCCCCAGGTATCATTTCTAAACTGTCATCTCAATAAACTTTGCTGGTGATGTCAGTCTTTTATTCTTTTCCTAGTTTCTGTCATTGAACTGTGGACATGCTAGGGCACTGCCTTCATGAATTTTAGTCAGCCTGGTACTTATTTATCAATCTCTTTCTTTAATGGCTAAGTTGGATTTTGATGTAAAGGGACACAAGTCAATGCATCATTTTTACACCAGTGCACACAGATACACACACATTTGGAATGGGCTTCTGCATAGCTTCTGTCTACCAAATTTTACTCACAAAGCATTGGTCCACTTGTAGCTATAATAGAGGACACTTGCCCAAGCTGCTATACAGTGGGATCAAACCCAGAACCATGTAGTTGAGAAGCAAACTTCTTAACCACACAGCCATGTTTGAACCATATTCATTTAATATATTTTACAAGGTTCTAAGTTTCTGATTTTGGCATTTATATTTTTGAAGCTCGTCAATTAGCTTGTGCCTTTTTGCATATAATTTTTGCATATAATA
>NC_068984.1:82358957-82359934 GCF_001194135.2 Octopus bimaculoides
ATATATATATATATATATATATATATATATACATGGAAATATTCTTTCAGAGTTTAAGAGCTATTTGAAGATAATATAGTTATGTATATCGTTCTAAAATATCTGTTACAATATAATTTGTTCATCAGGTTTCATCTAATATTCCAGTTTGTCATCTATCACACACACACACACACACACAACTATCTATGTCGGAATCATCTTATTGAGAGGCACTGGCTGTGAATTTAAAATACTGAAAACTGAATGCATTATCATGAATTCTGACCTTACTGCGTCCACTGTGTTATGCCTCTGGGTAAGGCACATAACTCTACTTATCTCAAACTATTTGACAGTAAGTCTTGCTTTTACTTCATAAATGCTGGGGTTTCAAAGTTGGAAGGACATCCAACGATAAAAATAAGCTATTTCAACAAGTATACCCTGTATCCAAATTAACCAAAAGCCATCCTACTTATGCTGGTACACAAACATGGATGCCAAAATTTCTGAACATAGCAAAATACATCAGTTGCCTTTTAGAGATTTAAATGTTACATTCTTGTTTATACACTAACTTGAATTTATTAATGTAGAAAGTCATTTTTCTATTGTCAAGAAAATACTTCTGCAGATTTAAATATCTAGAAATGTTACTTTATAAGGGAAAAGGAAACATCTTAGTCATTTTTAACTCTTGCCATGTTAAATAGTTGCTAACAAGTTTACTATTAAAATGAAAATAACTCAATAAAAATTGGAAAAAAAAAGAAAATATACATATATATATATATGTTAAAAAGAAACGTTTAATCAAAAGATTAGATTTTAAAAATATCATGGAAATAAAAACAAAATGAAAACAATTTTGACAAAAACTTAAATTACAAAATTGGGAAAGAAAAATCTCTCTCTGTGTCTGCCTCTCTCATTCTCTATCTATCTATCTATCTCTCTATCTGTGTATGTGTGTGTGTATATATATATATATATAT
>NC_068984.1:82360114-82364981 GCF_001194135.2 Octopus bimaculoides
AAAAAATTAAAAAAAAAAAAAAAACCAAAAATGTTTCAATTAATTTGAAAATGAAAATGTATTGGTTTCTTTATTGACCTTCATTATGGTCTTGTCCTCAACTATAATATATCAACATATAATAATACTCTGGCTTTTTCATTATTACAATACTAAGAGATGAACTCTGTATAAACTTTCATTTTTGTCTTTCATTCAGAACATTTTGTAAATAATGTGTGTGCGCATGTGTTTGTATGTGTGTGTGTGCATGTGTTTGTATGTGTGTGTGTGCATGCACACAAATGAAATAGTCATTGATGCCACACTATTACTTTTGTTTCTTAAACCTCTATTTGTTACCAGCTTTTCACTGTAACTTCTACATTCTTATCCTTGTTACCATTGCATATTTTGTGATTTAAAGCAGCACAAACTGTTCGTTTTTGTTTTACCAGAGACCTGCAATTATATATACTGGTAAATCACTAATGAGAAAGATAAAGGTAAATGTATAACATGAGATGTTCCATAGTAGTTTTTCATGTTTTTTGTTTTTTGCAAGGAAAACTACTCTAAATCTGTGAATCAAAATGTGTTTTTTGTTGTATCTATGTCTGGAAAGGTTAAATTGTTTTTAAATATTAACACACCTTTCAGTGTTTAACTTTTATTTCTGTTTATGTAATTATAAATTCCTTGTAATCTCTCTCTCTCTCTCTCTCTCTCTCACACACACACATACATACACACACACTGTTAATATTCATATGCATGTATGTGCTTATTTCTTTATGTAGAAAAGAAATCTTCATAAACTTGTTGTAAATGCTACAGCAAATGGTAGAGTACTGGGAAAAAAATGACTTGCAGCATTTAGTTGCATCTTTTTATGTTCTGAGTTCAAACCCGCACCTCACCTTGCGTCTTGCATTTATTGGGAGCAAATATGCCTTTACCTCCTTTCAAGGTTGATTATTATTTATGTCAAAGGAAACGGTTTCTTAAGTCCACCTGTATTGCATTTCCTGGCAATAATATCTAGGAACCCTTTCTTTACCATCTACTACAACTGCAGTAGACTGAAAGTTTTAAAGGGTAATTATTAAAAACAAATATTTTATAATGGCAGAAAATGAAAAGAAACTCTATGACTGAAAGGTGTTGACTGCTTCAACTTTATGAATATTTTTGCTGGAGATGCCTTCAGCACTTTCTTCTGGCTGCTTTACACTGTCTATATCTTTCAAAGTAAATGACAATCTTAGAATTTCTCAAATCAACTTTTCTGGGCCCAACCTTCCATTATCATCATATATATATATGTCTCCACTGAGGTTGACTTTGCCGTTCATCCTTTCAGGATTGAATAAAAAGGCACTATTCGAGTACTGGGGTTGATGTAATTGACTATACCCTCCCCAATTTCAAGCTTTGTACCTTTAGTAGAAAGGATTATTGTTATTATTATCATTATTGAAGGCAGTGAGCTGAGCTAGCAGAATTGTTAGTATGCCAGGCAAGATGCTTAGCAACATTCCATCTGTCTTTGTGTTCTGAGTTCAGATTCTGCTGAGGTCTACTTTGCCTGTCATCCTTTCAGGTTTGATAAAATAAGTACCAGTTGAGCACTGGGATCAATATAATTGACTAGCCCCTCCTCCAAAATTTCAGGCCTTGTGCTTTAGTAGAAAGGATTATTATTATTATTATTATTATTATTATTATTATTATTATTATTATTATTGGTAAGCTGACAGAATCATTAGCGCACTGGATGACATCCTTAACGGCATTTCGCCCGTCGCTACATTCTGAATTCAAATTCCGCCGAGTTTGACTTTGCCTTTCATCCTTTCTGGTTCAATAAAATAAGTACCAGCTGAACACTGGGGTGGAAGTAATCAACTCATCCCCACCTCCCCCAAGCTGCCCTTGTGGTAAAAATTTGAAATAATAATAATAATAATAATTATTATTATTATTAGTAGTAGTAGTAGTAGTAGTAGTAGTAGTAGCAGCAGCAGCAGTAGTAGAATTTTTCCTGTAATCATAACAAATAATTGAATAATTGGTATCTAGTTTCCTTTCTAGCAATTTAAGAGGAAATTTTTGTTTTTTAGTCAGTGGGTCTTTTTTTCTTTTTCTAATTTAGACCTGAAAAATCTGTTCAGTATACATTTATTAAAAAAGTGTATGTGTGTGTATCTAGTATCAATTCATGCCATTTATTTAAACTCTGCTCTTATCTGCTTATTTCAATACAGAAGTTATATCTTCTTTATACTTTAACCTTTTATTCAAAGTGAGAGAGAAGGGATGTATGTGCATGTATTAGTGTTTCTGTGTGTGTGTGTTTGTATGTATTCATGTGACAATTACAACAAACCTGGGAAAAATCATTAAATTCTGTTGAGTTTGAAATTTAAACAATGCAAAATTCTGGTTCTACAGTCCAATATAGAAACATATTTCCCATTAATGGTAGAACATTCTTGTTTTTCAATGCCATTTAATTTCTCTAAGATTTGGTCATGAAGTCAATGTCTACAGTACTTATTGTATGTTAGTGTGCTCATGTACATTTGAGCATGTGTACATTTTCTTGTGTTATCCTCTCTCTCCTCCGTGTAGGTGTATATAGTTATATATATATATATATATATATATATATAGTTATATGTTTGTATGTGTAAATGTGTATTCATGCATGCACACATCCACATATATAAGTTAAATTAATGAAATATTTTGTTTCCACAGTGTTCCATAATTGCCCCACTTTTTACATAGTATGTCATACATATTACATTCTTTTGATTACTGTACATACGAGTTGTAAAATTTATTCACTTTACTTTTTATCTTTTAATCCCCCCCCCCCTCCCAATATTATATTTGTACAGTTTTGGAAATATCTATATATGTCTGATATCCATCATATCTGATATTAGCAATGTAGTGTAGTTTACAAGAAAAAAAAAATAATAATAAACGTAGAGGATTGCCTCTATTAACAAGTAGAAGGGGAAAAATAACCCGTTTAAGCTCATTAATAAATCAGTTTCTTTTTATTAAGAAGATATTCTTTTTCATTTACATTTAAATATTCATTTATATGTTTCATTGTTTCATAGAATAGATTTGTTATTTATTGTTGTTGTTAACCATAATAATGCTTATCATTGTCATAATAATAATCATCATCTTTATCATCATCATTATCCTATACAATTTTATCAACTATTTTATGCTGATGACACTTCTGATGGTAATGAAATTTATTCAGCCAGATTGGACAATAAATGATTTTCAAAAGTTTCTAACTATTTTGCCATTGGCTAAGATACTTTAGCACTTTTGTGATTCTCTTATTGTCATGTTTTTACAACCCTTTATCATCAATTGTTGACAAAAGTTTGTTCCAAAGTTTTGTGTCATACATGTTATCTTAACATTGTAAATAATCCTTATTCAACATAAATAAATAATTTCTCTCTCTCTCTCTCTCTCCTTCATGTGTGTGTGTGTGTATACATACATACATATAATATATATCCCTCTCTTATTCTTTTACTCATTTGACATCATTTTACTTTAGATGCCCTGTACATTACTAAAGATAACCATTGCACACTCAAGTGCATGCACACACACACACACACACACACACATGTATATATATTGTTTGACTCTCAATGCAGTCTTTCCTTTAAACAGCTTTTATTACTTGTGTGGTTTATCTTTATAAAAAGATAAAAGGTTCAGGAATTTAGTTTTTCTTTTTTTTTTCCACCTTTAAACTAAATATCAATAAAAGCCATGTGATGTAAGTTAATTTTTATTTAATCGATGATTAATCTACCAAAAAATTATTTTATTTGTTTACGTGGATACAAAATTCACCTAAAAATTTCCTATGAACTATAAATATTTTTGTGTGGCTTAAGGGCTTAAGAGAAATTAAATATTGTTTACTCTTTCAATTTAATTTCTCAGTTTAGTTTATGGCTCAGTATCAGAACTGTCTTCTCTTCGTTGTCAATGTGTTTGCGATTTACTACCCTTTGATGATGCATTAATGTTTTGAGAAGAAAAAAGTTTTTATAAACCTTAATTCCCCCCTACCATCACCACCACCACTATCAACTGATTTGACTTCTGCAATTATAGTTTACCGCACATTTTAATGGACCAGTAGTATTGAGAGATTCCATTTAAATCTAGTTCATCGACGTCTCTCTCTCTCTCTCTCTCTCCTCTTCTCTCCCTCTCTTTTCTTTCTCCACTTTGTAGATTATTTTTGAATTGTCTAATTCAAATATTTTAAATCTTTGTTGTTGGAATTGTTATATAAAAGTTGTAATCAAAATGAAAATGTATTAAGTGTGAGGCTTAAAAAAAATATGATGAAAGAAAACATGAAAATTTAGTACAAGCAGTCAAATTAAACTTCATTGTTCCATGCAAAGTTTTCTTTAAAAATCACCTAATTTGTATTTCAAAGAATGTTTTGCAAGTGTTAGCTACTGTTGTTAAATTAAACTAGTAATATTGTTTGGTTAACCTTTTGCATGCTGCAGGCTACTGTGGTCATCATATATTGTTTATTATTATTACTATGTCATACTACTACTTATTGTATGTTGTATGTATCTTTGACCTTTATTTTGGCTTGTTTGGGGTTATTGTTGTTGTTGTTGGATGGAGGGGGGGTCTTCTAAAACAATCAGATGCAAAATTTTTACAAATGCTCCCAAATAGATTTCAAAAGAAGACAAAAAGAAGAAAAAAAAACACTGAATTTTGTTGGTGTCTTTTTCTCATGTTAAGATAGAACTTTAAATGTTTAAAACAAAATATATATATATTTTTTTTTTTTTTTTTT
>NC_068984.1:82365260-82366085 GCF_001194135.2 Octopus bimaculoides
TTATTATTATTATTATTATTATTATTATTATTATTATTATCGATTGGATTTTATTTGCCCCACTTATTGTTTATTTTATTTCTTTTCCAAAAGAAAAAAACAACAAAAAGAATATATAAATCATGAATTTCTGTTAATACAGAGGTTAGATATATAAATATATATATATATATTTTTCTAATAAGTCTTTCTTAAAAAATTAATTACAAAAAAAAAAGAGAAATATTATAAAATAAATTAAATAAATAAATATATGAAGAAAAAAAAAATCAGTAAAAAAAAAAAAACAGGGGAAAAAAATTACTTACATAAAAACTGATAATTTAGAGAAATCAAAGAGAATGTCTTGAATAAAGAAATGTTGACCACTAACTCAATTGATTGTAGAAACGAATAAGAAAGGATTGTCCAATATGAAAGATAAAATAAACATTGTTTATTTGTTTGTGGCTCAGTGCTGTGTATCTTAACAAAAATTTGTTGGGTGTAGTTGGTGGAGACCTGTTTGAATAGTGGAACAAATTAACAAGGAAGGGATTGTTATTAGAAGTTATAAAAACATTATTAAAAAACAAAAAAAAATATTAAAACTGTAATTGCTCAGGGATAAGATTTTTACAAGTCAGATGGTGCGAAAGAAGAGGAAAAGAAAGGAAACTATTTTATTGCCTCATTAATATAATGCATGCGTGTGTGTACACATGCACATGTTTGTGCATAAATATATATATATGTATATGAATATGTGTGGATGTGTGAGTATGTGTATGTGTGTGTGTATATGTATATGAGTATATTACAAATGTATATGTATGTGTATATATA